>NW_027102731.1:0-20000 GCF_036373705.1 Amia ocellicauda | reverse complement strand
TACCCTGAAGACATTCGCTCTGCACAGGCTAAGAAGGACTACAAACAAGCTGTGATGAGAGCATCTCCTGAGACCCTCATCCTAGACTACACCGGTAAAGGAGAAAACAGGGTCAAGAACAATCTACTGTTCTACACCGCCTTTCACAAAACCCTGTGCCAAACATACCCCAATAACAACAAGAGGGGCATTAGCAGAGGCAGGCAGATCTCAGTGCTGGTAGAGAAAGACACAGACAGTGTGATGCTCACTTTTAATGTATACCACAACGGGACCATCATGGTGCAGGGCAGCGAGAGCAGCCTGGACCAATTAGCTCTCGGCTTCCACACCTCAAAGCAGCAGACTGAGGTAGAGAAACAAGAGCCAGAGCCGGCCACCCTGCAGTCTGCCCCCAGCCACACGGAGCCAGACAGTGCCCCATCTCCCACAGACTGCCCCCCTGTCTCCCCAAAACTCTCCAGCAACATTAAAACACTAAAGGAATGCCTATCAGTGCTGGAGCTGGAGTTTGCGGAGTTCAGGGAGCAGACCTTGAGCACCCTGGCCCAGACCTCCTTGTGCGATCAGCTCCGGGATGAGATGCACAGACTAAAGATGCAGCACAAGGCTGAGATCCATGAGCTGAGAGCAGCAGTGAGAGACCTGGAGGAGCAGAGCCAAACCCTGAGGACGGAGCTGCGCAGAGCGAGGGAGGAGCTGACCAGGACACCCCAGCACAGCCAGCTGAGGAGCCTGCAGAGCCAGCTGGAGGAGCTAAGAGAGGAGCTACACATCACTGGAGCACAGAGACTGCACTGCACTGACCCCACAACACCTCCAACCCCTGACGCACCCACTGATCCACCCACACTCCCCACCACTCCTGACACACCCACTATCACCAGACCTGCCACTAATACACAACCCCCTGAAACGCCACTCCCCCAAAACACACCCGCTGCCCCCACCACTCCCGACGCAAACCCGGAGTGGCAGGTCAACGCAGAGGTGGTCATTCTGAGCGAATCCAATGGGAAGTTCCTGGTTGAGAGGCGCCTCTTCCCTGGGCGAAAAGTGAAAAAGCTTTGGTGCTCCACAGCACAGAGAGCCCTGGAGCTGCTCTCCAAGAGGAGGCTTTGCCAAGTCAAACACATCCTCATCCACACCGGCACTAACGACCTGAGTGCCCGCAGGGGCGATGTGGCCTCAGCCCTGAGACAGGTAGCAACGAAAGCCACAGAGGAATTCCCAACTGCCAAAATTTCCATCTCCACACTGCTGCCCCGCACAGACGTGCCCCTGCACATCATCCAGGCCATCAACGCAGAAGTGTCCCGAAGATGTGCCCTCCTCCCCAACGTCCACCTGGCACACCACTGAGACATCCAGCCACATCACCTGTATGACCACGTCCACCTCAACAAGACGGGTGTGAGGATCATCTCAAAGGTCCTCAAGGACACAACCCTGGGCCGAAACCCCACACACCCCCACCTCGAGACCAGGAGCAAACCCCCCAGCCCCCGGCCACATCCCCAGCCACCGGCTCCACCCCAGCCCCAGCCCCTGAGACCCCGCGGCCCCATTCCCCACCCCCCCATCCCCAGAGGGCCCGTCCAGCACAGCAGAGCGGACAGCCGGGGACCAGCACAGCCACACAGCCACGCAGCAGCGGCTTCCAGAGCCTGGAGGCCCGATGCTGCCCAGCTGGCCCAGATAAGGCAACTCCTCAGTGTCATCTGTACCACACTGCTGAGTTAACTGAGCCTCAACACACATATATATGGTTGTGGAGATGGAGAGTAAGAAAAAATGTGATTTAATTATTCTGATATTTTGATGCAAAGATAAAATCTTTGTGTGATTATTATGTATATCCATATATAATTATTAATAGTAATATAATATCAGTTGTAGACCACAAATTAAACTTTCTTATGTAGAAGAGACAAGTATAATAAAATATATTAACATGTCCTTTAAAATAAGCAGTTGGAATATGCAGGGTTTACACTCCTCAACTTTTGGAATGAAGAGCACAGGCCCTGAACTGATCAACACTGTAAATAGTTCAGATGTTTTCATTCTTGTAGAGACTTGGTGCTGTGCAGATATGTCTATAAACTGGATGGATACAATGGATACAGGGAGCTGATTGTGCCCTCCTATAAAAAACCCAAAGTCAGGTGTGGCAGGGCCTCGTGGGGGATTATCGTGTGGTACAGGGAGGAGCTCCGAGCAGCCCTATGCCCAGTACAGAGAGGAGACACACACCTGTGGATGAAAATCAGAAAAGACACCCTACAAAATAACACAGATATATACCTATGTGCAATTTATATGCCACCCGCAGACTCCCCCTACTATAATGAGGAAGGCTTTCATGAGCTTCAAAACGAAATCTGCCACTTCCAGACCCTGGGCTCTGTACTGCTGTGTGGCGATCTCAATGCCAGGACTGGCAGAGAGATGGACTACATCAATACAGAGGGGAACACACACCTGTTCGGAGACTCCCCGCTGTGCCACACACACACCTCCACACTGACACAGCCACGACAGCGTGGTAAACAAGAGCAGGAAGCAGGTAGTGCGCCTATGTAAAAGCCTGGGTCTATATATCATCAATGGCAGGACCAGGGGGTACTCTCTGGGGAGATTCACATACTGCTCGGCTCTGGGCAGCAGTGTGGTGGACTACGCCATAACTGACCTGGACCCACAAGCCAACAATGCGTTTATAGTCAGACAACAATCTCCACTATCAGACCACAGCCAAATAACACTTTACCTAAAAAGATCAGCGCAGCCACAAGTCAGAGCCAAACTTCCCACAAAACTGGTCTCCCTGCCACCCAGTTAGAGATGGTCAGAGCCCAGCACAGAGAACTACACAAGAGCCCTGAATAGTGATGAGATTGAAAACATGTTAGACAGATATCAATCCTCACACTATCAAATAAACCAAAACGGAATAAACTCAGCCACCAAAACACTGAATGAAATATTTGAGAGACTGGCTTTAAAATCAAACATTAAAACAATTAAAAACCAAAATATGAAATCGTCTAAAAGAAAAAAAGAACAGTGGTGTGACCAGGAGTGTGAAACTTCTAGGAAACACCTGAGACATCTCTCCAACACTAAACACAGAGAGCCCGACAACCAGGAGGCTCGCCTCAGCTACTGCCAGGCCCTGCGGCACTACAAGCAACTCCTCAGTAAGAAAAAAGACCACTATATGGGCAGAATAAATACCCCAAAAACAAAAAATGAAATACCAATTCAAAATGGAGAAATCTGGAAAACACACTTTGAAAAACTTTACCAAAATGTTGAAAACAATCCAAAGCCAGAACAGGTTAAAATATTAAAAAACCTAAATAAATTGGAAGAAATCATTAAGAATAACCAAAATCCCTTAGATAACCCATTTACAATACAGGAACTAAAACATCAACTCAAAATCCTCAAACCCAGGAAAGCCAGCGGCCCCGACAGCATCAGCCCTGAGATGCTGAAGCACAGCAGCCCGCAGCTGCAGGAGGCTCTGCTCAAACTCTTTAACCTGGTGCTGAGAGCCGGGTGTTTCCCTGAGGTCGGGAATCAAGGATTGATCACCCCGATTTTTAAAAGTGGAGACAAATTAGACCCCAATAACTACTGGGGCAGCTGTGTGAGCAGTAACCTGGGGAAGGTGTTCTGCAGTATCATCAACGCCCAGATACTGGCCTTCCTTACCAAGCACAGTGTCCTGAATAAGAGTCAGATTGGCTTCCTACCAAAACACCGCACAACCGATCATATTTACACTCTACACACCCTCATAAATAAATATACCCAAAACAATAAAGGAAAAATATTTGCCTGTTTTGTAGACTTTAGAAAGGCATTTGACTCAATCTGGCACAAGGGATTATTTTATAAACTTCTACAGAGTGGTGTAGGGGGTAAAGTTTATGACATCATTAAATCAATGTATTCTGAAAACAAATGCGGAGTTCAAATTGGCAACTCAAGAACAGAGTTCTTCACTCAGGGGCGGGGAGTGAGACAGGGCTGCAGTCTGAGTCCAACACTGTTCAACATCTACATCATCGAGTTGGCCACAGTGTTGGAGCAGTCTGACGCCCGCAGCCTAACTCTCCATGACACAGAGATCAAGTTCCTGCTCTACGCAGACGACCTGGTGCTGCTGTCGCCCACAGAGCAGGGGCTTCAGCAGAACCTGGCGCTGCTAGAGCAGTACTGTCAGAAATGGGCCCTGGCAGTCAATCTGGACAAGACCAGAGTTATGGTTTTCCAGAAAAAAGCCCCATCTCAGGGAAACAGGTACCGCTTCACTCTGGGCAGCACTGGATTAGAGCACTGCACCAGATACAACTACCTTGGCCTGACCATCAGTGCGTCAGGGAGCTTCAGCCTGGCTATAAACGCATTAAAAGACAAGGCACGCCGGGCATTTTATGCCATAAAGACACAATTTGGGAAAACAACAATACCAATAACTATTTGGATTAAAATATTAAACTCCATCATCCAACCAATCCTGCTATATGGGAGCGAAGTGTGGGGTCCCCTCATGAACCTCAATAACAACAATTGGGACAAAAGCCCCATGGAAATATTCCACCTAGAATTTAATAAAAACATCTTACACGTACACAGAAACGCCCCCACGGCTCTGAGGCTCACAGAGCCCGAACACACAATGACCAAAACAACAACAATTGGGAAAATTGACATGTACCTGAAAAGCAAATACACAAAAGATTAGAGACACGAATTAGAATTACAAAACAAATTGGAATGCTACCGGGCCCTGAATAGAAACATTACATTGGCTGAATACTTAAAAATCCAAAATATAAAAGAGAGACAAAATCTAACTAAATACAGGCTCAGTGACCACAGCCTCGCCATTGAAAAAGGCCGCTACAGAAAATTCTGGGTTGCCAGAGAAGAGCGGCTGTGCAGCCAGTGTGACCTAGGGGAGGTCGAAACACAGGCGCATTTCCTGCTGTCCTGCCCTAAATACACAAAAATCAGGGAGACATACTTTAAAATATTAAAAATGCATATCCCTGAGTTCAGCATGATCCCCGATTGCTGCAAACTCCCCGTCCTGCTGGGAGAGGAGGAGCGCACTGCCTTCTTAGCAGCGCAATATGTATCCACCTGCCACAGCCTGCGAGACAGTGTGTAGACACCAGCCTGTGGCACTCCATTTGCAAAACAAAATAAAAACAGTGATTTTTCTGATGTCATGACACAAATTTTGATACAAACAACAAATATGGTTTATATCCTACTTAATTTTATTTCAATGTGTACTATATTTGTTCCACTGAATCTTGTATTGCAATGTTTTGTCTTGATTGATAGAACATTTGTATCTGCTTTGGCAATATTGTGATAGATCATGCCAATAAAGCACCTTTGAATTGAATTGAAATGAATTGACAGACAGACAGACACACGCACACACACACACACACACACACACACACACACACAGAGCCAGCCAGCCAGACAGCCAGCCAGCTCAGCCATGACATCACGAGCCTCTCTCAGCTGACTGCTATGACATCACAGAGCACGTACATTCCGTTGCTTGCCGTCTGTCAACCACTCAGTCACTGCCAGCCAGACTGGCTGGCTGGCTGGATGGGGGGGCTGCTTGCTGCTGCTGCGTATCTTAGCAAGCTAATTTGCCTGACCGGCCTTCCTACTCCTATGCCCAAATGCCCACCTAAGCCCGATCTACTGTTCACCTGGATCACAGCTCCGCCCCAACAAGGCAGATCCTCCCAAAAATGGTACAAACTGATCCACGTTCCCCTCCACGGAAAGCTTTAGCCCAAAATAAGGGACACATTCTGTAACAACATAACGAATGCCCACCCAACCTGTGACAAAACTGAGAAAATAGAAAAACGCTCAGTCCTCCTGGTGGAGGGACACACAGCCACCCTGGCTGCCCAATATGTCAGCGCCTACCACAGCCTGAGGGACACAGTGACACACGAGCACCGGCTGTAAATATAATGTAAATACTCGTTTGTAATGCATGTCATTGTATTTCAAAAAGGAATCTGGAAATAGTAAACCTATTTTCTTTATTTGAATGTATTAAAGATCACATTTTATTACATTTTCTTTTTCTGTACTTCATTACATTATATTGAGATTCATAATTCTATTATTTATTTTCCGTATGTATGTATGTATGTATTATTGTATGGAAGGAAAGTTAGAAATGATTTTCTCAAACCTGTTTTTCTCTCTTGTATACTTAAGAAAGATAAGGTCAAGCTAGAAGGTCAGGAGGCCATAAGGTAGTTTGATTTCTGTTTGTTATTTACGATGAGAACCTTGGAGACAATGTCAAACGGTATGACCTACGTGCCTGTTCCTTAAAACCATGTGTAGATCTATGAACTCCGTTCTATAATGAAATATGTTCTGCTTAGTTAGCCTTTAAGATAACATAGTAATGATTTTCTAGCATGTATGTATGTATGTATGTATGTCCAATTGCTTTGACAATACAAATGAATTGAATTGAGAGGGAGAGAGAGAGAGAGAGAGAGAGAGAGAGAGAGAGAGAGAGAGACAGACAGACAGACAGACTGACAAACACAAACAGACACACACACACACACACACACACACACACACACACAGACACACACACAGCCAGCCAGCCAGCCAGCCAGCCAGCTCAGCGATGACATCACAAGCCTCTCTCAGCTGACTGCTATGACATCACAGAGCATGAACATTCCGTTGCTTGCCGTCTGTCAACCACTCAGTCACTGCCAGCCAGACTGGCTGGCTGGCTGGATGGGGGGGCTGCTTGCTGCTGCTGTGTACCTTAGCAAGCTTATTTGCTTGACCGGCCTTCCTACTCCTCTGCCCACATGCCCACCTATGCCCGATCTGCTGTTCACCTGGATCACAGCTCCGCCCCAACAAGGCAGATCCTCCCAAAAATGGTACAAACTGATCCACGTTCCCCTCCACAGAAAGCTTTAGCCCAAAATAAGGGACACATTCTGCCCAATATGTCAGCGCCAACCACAGCCTGAGGGACACAGTGACACACGAGCACCGGCTGTAAATATAATGTAAATACTCGTTTGTAATGCATGTCATTGTATTTCAAAAAAGGAATCTGGAAATGGTATACCTATTTTCTTTATTTGTATGTATTAAAGATCACATTTTATTACATTTTCTTTTTCTGTACTTCATTACATCTTATTGTGATTCATAATTCTATTATTTATTTTCCGTGTATATGTATGTATGTATGTATTGTGACAAACCAAGGGGCAGGGTCATACATGGCAGATATGTCAGGCCAGGTCTGCTGCAAGGTGTGTACTCTAGGGTAGAATACCGACCCTAGGCAACTACACTCCCCAGAAACCCTCAGGCAGCCATTCTAGCACCTAATGTGGTCACTTGGTGTTACTTCCTCAATTATTCACCAGGTATATAAGGCGGGCCTGAGAGAGAGAGAAGTGAGAGACAATAGGGTGAGTTATCTGGAAAACAGAGGTAGCTCATAAGGAGAAAGCCAAGACTTATTTATTCCAGACTTTGTTTAAAATAGAATGATTATGTAAGATTAGTTACAACTCCAGTGTGAGTTAGGTTTTGTTTTCAGATTTGTTTTGTTTGAAGTAAACATACAGGCACAGCCCTGTATTTGCAACCTCCTCCCTGGGTCATGACTGGTTTTTACTCCTAAGAAGATCACAGAGAAGACCCGCACATGTGTACAGCCAAGGCGTTTTGTCACATTTGGTGTAGAATGCGGGCAGCACCTCATGAAACCCAGACTGGCTGAGTGAATTTTTTTATCCAAAAAAAAAAAACTACAGGCTGTAATAGCCCAACAGGAAGCGACCAGGGTGCAGCAGGTGGCTCACCAGGATGCTATGCGGATGCATCAGGAAGCACTGCAGGTCCAGCATGATACAAATAAAATGTTTAGAGAAG
Source organism: Amia ocellicauda (assembly GCF_036373705.1). NCBI lineage: Eukaryota > Metazoa > Chordata > Actinopteri > Amiiformes > Amiidae > Amia > Amia ocellicauda. Next base: position 12,008 of record NW_027102731.1, on the reverse strand, counting down.
AGCAGGAAAAGGTGACTAAAGAGCTGAAAGAGAGTGTTGAAGCACTTGCAACCAGGATTGGGCCACAGGGGGCTGCAACCCATTCCACTCCCCGCACCAATCACTTTCTGCAGAAAATGACAAAACAGGACGATGTTGAGGCCTTCCTTATGACCTTTGAGAGGACAGCGGAGAGAGGGATGGCCAAAAGATTCCTGGGCAGGGCTTGTGGCACCTTATCTGGCAGGGGATGCACAGAAAGCGTACTTTGATCTGGAGCTGAAGGACGCCCAGGACTATGATAAATTGAAAGCGGAGATAATGACCCGATTGGGCGTGACCACCGCAGTGAGGGCACATCGGTTTCAGCAGTGGGCCTACCAACCAGGACAACCAATCCGAACGCAGATGTTTGATCTGATCCATCTGGCCAGGAAATGGCTACAGCCAGAGGTCCATTCATCAGCCGAGGTGGTGGAGGCCATAGTCCTTGACAACTACCAACGCTGTTTGCCCAAGGACGTTCGACGCTGGGTTGGCCAGAATGAGGTGCTGTCCGCTGACACCTTGGTGGCCATTGTAGAGCGGTTCTATACAGCCGGAGCAGCAGAGCATGTACCGGAGTTTAAAAACTCGTTCCCCAGGCCATGACGAGCCAGCGGACCGGGTAAGATGGTTCCAAAGTACTCTGGGAAACATGACGCGCTGGGTTGGAAGAAAAGAGCAAGAATGGGGGGGGCAAAGGTGGGGCCTAAAGCCGAGACTAAGGGTTATAGGGGGTCACCATCACAACCAATTGTCTGCTACAATTGTGACAAAGTAGGACATATTGCGGCCCACTGCCCAGGTAGAGAGGAACCAATGCAATGTAATGTGTGTGATATGGGGAAAGAGAAACCGGTATTTTATGCCTGCCCTGTTGGGACGGATGTTTTCATAGGCGGAGTACCTAATCCAAAACACATGTGTACAGTGATAGTCGATGAGAAAGAAGTGGCTGCTCTGCTCGACTCTGGCAGTATGGTTACACTGGTCACAGAAAAATTAGTAGCGACCAACAAGCTGGATAGACATCAGGAGCTCAGTATCACATGCACACATGGTGACACACGCCCCTATCCCACAGCCCTTGTAAACATACAGACAGAGGCCGGGAAACTAGATTACGAAGTCGGTGTGGTACCCAACATGCCATATGATGTGATACTGGGACGATATTTTCCTAATTTTGGAAAACTAGATAGAAAACATAGTAAATTGGAAATGCACACTGAAAACTGTAAGCCAGAAGTTGCCTCGATCCCACAACTAGAGCTAAAAGTAGACCTGGTTCCAGTTGAGTCGACAGTGAAGGTTTTGGTTGGGGAAAATTAAACTGAAAACATAGGGGTGGAATGTAGTGACGTAGATGACCCTATGGAGGGTGAGGAACCCAGCACTAGCAGGGTGGGTGAGAATCCATTCATAGAGACCCCTGAAGCTGACAATGTAGAAGTGTCAGTGTTAGAGGGACTCCCCACTGATTTTGGCAGCGCACAGGTGCGAGATCTCACTCTACACTATGCTAAAGAAAATGTGAAGGTAGTAAATGGGACCCCTATGACTACTGCAGACCCGCCAACAGCTTATCCTTATTTTATGGTAAAAAATGACCTATTGTACCGTGTAAATAAGATAGGGGTGGACATTGTGGAGCAATTGCTAGTTCCCACCCCATTCAGACGAACAGTTCTCAATCTGGCACATGGGCATATCCTGGGGGGACATCTGGGGATGGACAAAACCAAGGATAGACTCCTGAGGAGGTTTTACTGGCCAGGCGTACATGCAGACGTGACAGAACATTGTAGCTCATGTCCTGAATGTCAACTACATGCTCCTAAACCAGCCTTCAGAAGCCCACTGGTCCCTTTGCCCATCATAGAGACCCCCTTTGCTAGGATAGCTATGGATGTGGTGGGACCTCTCCCGAAATCAGCCAGAGGGCATCAGTATATACTGGTTATTTTGGATTATGCCACCAGGTACCCAGAAGCCATTCCACTGCGGACCATGGCTTCAAAAGGTATTGCAAAAGAGCTAATGTTGATGTGTAGTAGGGTGAGGATACCGAGGGAGATATTAACAGATCAGGGCACACCCTTTATGTCTAAGGTTATGACCGATCTGTGTAAATTGTTGCAGGTTAAGCAGTTGAGAACATCAGTCTACCACCCACAAACAGATGGGTTGGTTGAGAGATTTAATAGGACCCTGAAGTCCATGCTAAGAAAGGTAATCGATAAGGATGGGAAAAATTGGGAATTCATGCTGCCCTACTTGATGTCTGCCATTAGGGAAGTCCCACAGGCTTCCCTGGGCTTTTCGCCTTTTGAACTGTTATATGGGAGGCACCCCAGGGGGATATTAGACATAGCCCGTGAAACGTGGGAACACGAGTCCACTCCTTTCCGGAGTGTAGTCGAGCACATCAATGCTATGCAAGAGAGAATAGCCACAGTCACTCCCATTGTGAGAGAGCACCTAAGGCAGGCACAGGAACACCAACAATTCGCCTATAATCGTCAGGCTACACTGAGGGTGTTCCAGCCTGGTGATAGGGTGTTGGTGTTGGTTCCCACTGTAGAATGTAAATTTCTGGCTACGTGGATGGGACCTTATGAGATTATAGAGCGAATACGGGAAGTGAACTATAAGGTTCAGCAACCCGGCCGCCGACCCCCAGAACAAATATATCATGTCAACTTAATAAAAGCCTGGAAGGACAGGGAAGTGTTGATGTTGACTTACCCCCCTCAGCCACTAGGGACACCGAAGGTGAATATTGCAGCTGCATAGTCACCTGACCAGTTGAAGGAGGTGAACGACTTGATAATACGTAATAGGGAAGTTTTCTCAGGCATACCGGGGCGTACCCATTTAGTCGCTCACAACATTGTGTCTCTCCCAGGAAAGAAGGTAAATATGAGGCCTTACAGGGTACCAGAAGCTCGCAGGAACACTATTAGAAATGAGGTTAAGGAAATGCTGGAGGCAGGGGTTATTGAAGAATCCCACAGTGAGTGGTCCAGCCCTATAGTCATGGTTTCCAAACCTGATGGCTCCTGGAGATTCTGTTATGATTTTAGAAAGGTTAATGAAATTTCAAAGTTTGATGCATACCCAATGCCCCGAGTAGATGAATTGTTAGAGAATATTGGGAATGCTCGCTATATTTCAACTATTGACTTAGCCAAGGGCTACTGGCAGATTCCCTTGACCCCGGGTGCCAAAGAAAAAACAGCCTTTGCAACCCCAGATGGTCTGTTTCACTACACAGTGATGCCCTTTGGCCTGCATGGTGCTCCTGCCACCTTTCAAAGGTTGATGGACCACATACTTAGACCACACAGGACGTATGCGGCAGCATATTTAGATGATGTGGTCATTCACAGTCCAGATTGGGAATCACATTTGTCTCAGCTCCAAGCGGTATTGGATTCAATACATGCAGCAGGCCTGATGGCTAATCCAACCAAATGCAATTTGGGGTTGGAAGAGGCCAAATACTTGGGCTATACAGTAGGGAGGGGTATGGTGAAACCCCAAATATCCAAGGTTGAAGCCATAAACTCTTGGCCTAGGCCTGTCAATAAAAAGCAGGTTAGGGCATTTTTAGGGTTAACTGGGTATTACCGGAGGTTTATTCCCAACTATGCTACCTTAGCGGCCCCTCTGACTGATATGACTAAGGCTACAGAACCCAATATGGTTAGATGGGGTGATACAGCAAACCGGGCTTTCCGGAGCCTACAGGAGGCGCTCTGCCGCAACCCCGTTTTAATGGTACCTGACTTTCAGAAAGAATTTATAGTCCAGACGGACGCCTCTGAGGTGGGGATCGGAGTGGTTTTGTCCCAAAGAATGGGTGATCACGAACACCTGGTGTTGTTCCTTAGCAGAAAGTTGGAATCCAATGAAATAAATTATTTGGTAGTTGAAAAAGAATGTTTGGCAGTGAAGTGGGCTTTGGACAGTCTTCGATACTATTTGTTGGGCAGGCACTTCACCCTGATCACTGACCATGCCCCCCTCACTTGGATGCATCGTTCGAAAGACAGGAATGCCCGTGTGATGAGGTGGTTTTTGAGTCTCCAACATTTTCATTTCACCCTGCAGCACAGGCCAGGGAAGGCCATGGGGAATGTTGATGGGCTGTCCCGGGTGCATGCTTTTTTGCGGCTGTCGCTCGACCTATGGGGTCGCAGCTGGGGGGGAGGATGTGTGACCAACCAAGGGGCAGGGTCATACATGGCAGATATGTCAGGCCAGGTCTGCTGCAAGGTCTGCACTCTAGGGAAGAAAACCGACCCTAGACAACTACACTCCCCAGAAACCCTCAGGCAGCCTAATGTGGTCACTTGGTGCTACTTCCTCAATTATTCACCAAGTATATAAGGCGGAAAGATAGAGTCAAGCTAGAAGGTCAGGCCAGAAGCTAGTTTGATTTCTGTTTGTTATTTACGATGAGAACCTTGGAAACAATGTCAAACGGTATGACCTACGTGCCTGTTCCCTAAAACCATGTGTAGACCTATGGACTCTGTTCTATAATGATATATGTTCTGCTTAGTTAGCCTTTAAGATAACATAGTAATGACTTTCTAGCATGTATGCATGTATGTATGTATATATATATATATATATATATATATATATGTATGTATGAATGTATGTATGTCCAATTGCTATGACAATACAAATGAATTGAATTGAGAGGGAGAGAGAGAGAGAGAGAGAGAGAGAGAGAGAGAGAGAGAGACAGACAGACTGAAAAACAGACAAACAGACACACACACACACACACAGACATACACACACACACACAGAGCCAGCCAGCCAGCCAGCTCAGCGATGACATCACGAGCCTCTCTCAGCTGACTGCTATGACATCACAGAGCACGTACATTCCGTTGCTTGCCGTCTGACAACCACTCAGTCACTGCCAGCCAGACTGGCTGGCTGGCTGGATGTGGGGGCTGCTTGCTGCTGCTGCGTACCTTAGCAAGCTTATTTGCTTGACCGGCCTTCCAACTCCTCTGCCCACATGCCCACCTATGCCCGATCTGCTGTTCACCTGGTCACAGCTCCGCCCCAACAAGGCAGATTCTCCCAAAAATGGTACAAACTGATCCACGTTCCCCTCCACGGAAAGCTTTAGCCCAAAATAAGGGACAAATTCTGTAACAACAATGGATGCCCACCCAACCTGTGACAAAACTGAGAAAAAAGAAAAACGCCAGTCCTCCTGGGGGAGGGACACACAGCCACCCTGGCTGCCCAATATGTCAGCGCCTACCACAGCCTGAGGGACACAGTGACACACGAGCACCGGCTGTAAATATAATGTAAATACTTGTTTGTTATGCATGTCATTGTATTTCAAAAAAGGAATCTGGAAATAGTAAACCTATTTTCTTTATTTGTATGTATTAAAGATCACATTTTTTTACATTTTCATTTTCTGTACTTCATTACATCTTATTGTGATTCATAATTCTATTATTTATTTTCCGTGTAGATGTATGTATGTATGTATGTATGTATGTATGTATGTATGTATGTATGTATATGTATGTATGTCCAATTGCTTTGACAATACAAATGAATTGAATTGAGAGGGAGAGAGAGAAAGAGAGAGAGAGAGAGAGAGAGGAATATGAGCTCCTAAAAAACATTTGTTTTTATACATAAGCGGATTTAATTTGTCATTTACAAATGAATATATAGCACTATAAACATACACAGAAGACATGGAATAGAAATTCAGAAGAAAAAGTATTCAAAAAATAATAATTTTAAGAGAAACACAAAAAGAAGAAAGCAGAGAGACAGTTCAGGAAGAAAAGTCAGAAAAGAAAAGCTGAAGACAAGAATTGGAGGTAAGACCTTTCACCTATAGAGACAAATAATTAAACAAAAAAATATGTATTAATAAAATAAATAAGCATTCTCAGTAGTTGACTCAGCCAATGAAAATGCAGAGCTCCAATTTGAATAGAGTGACAGTAGGAGAGAGCCCAACTGCCACTGAGACTGATAGAAATCTATCGAACAGCAGTCTGACTGCAGAGCTGCCTTTTGAAATCCGATACCCTGAAGACATTCGCTCTGCACAGGCTAAGAAGGACTACAAACAAGCTGTGATGAGAGCATCTCCTGAGACCCTCATCCTAGACTACACCGGTAAAGGAGAAAACAGGGTCAAGAACAATCTACTGTTCTACACCCAGTACCCCACCGCCTTTCACAAAACCCTGTGCCAGACATACCCCAATAACAACAAGAGGGGCATTAGCAGAGGCAGGCAGATCTCAGTGCTGGTAGAGAAAGACACAGACAGTGTGATGCTCACTTTTAATGTATACCACAACGGGACCATCATGGTGCAGGGCAGCGAGAGCAGCCTGGACCAATTATCTCTCGGCTTCCACACCTCAAAGCAGCAGACTGAGGTAGAGAAACACGAGCCAGAGCCGGCCACCCTGCAGTCTGCCCCCAGCCACACGGAGCCAGACAGTGCCCCATCTCCCACAGACTGCCCCCCTGTCTCCCCAAAACTCTCCAGCAACATTAAAACACTAAAGGAATGCCTATCAGTGCTGGAGCTGAAGTTTGCGGAGTTCAGAGACTAAAGATGCACCACAAGGCTGAGATCCATGAGCTGAGAGCAGCAGTGAGAGACCAGGAGGAGCAGAGCCAAACCCTGAGGACGGAGCTGCACAGAGCGAGGGAGGAGCTGACCAGGACACCCCAGCACAGCCAGCTGAGGAGCCTGCAGAGCCAGCTGGAGAAGCTAAGAGAGGAGCACAGAGACTGCACTGCACTGACCCCACAACACCTACAACCCCTGACGCACCCACTGATGCACCCACTGATCCACCCACACTCCCCACCACTCCTGACACCCCCACTATCACCAGACCTGCCACTAATACACAAACCCCTGAAACGCCACTCCCCTAAAACACACCCGCTGCCCCCACCACTCCCGACGCAAAACCCGGAGTGGCAGGTCAACACAGAGGTGGTCATTCTGAGCGACTCCAATGGGAAGTTCCTGGATGAGAGGCGCCTCTTCCCTGGGCGAAAAGTGAAAAAGCTTTGGTGCCCGACAGCACAGAGAGCCCTGGAGCTGCTCTCCAAGAGGAGGCTGTGCCAGGTCAAACACATCCTCATCCACACCGGCACTAACGACCTGAGTGCCCGCAGGGGCGATGTGGCCTCAGCCCTGAGACAGGTGGCAAAGAAAGCCACAGAGGAATTCCAAATTGCCAAAATCACCATCTCCACACTGCTGCCCCGCACAGACGTGCCCCTGCACATCATCCAGGCCATCAACGCAGAAGTATCCCGAAGATGTGCCCTCCTCCCCAACGTCCACCTGGCACACCACTGAGACATCCAGCCACATCACCTGTATGACCACGTCCACCTCAACAAGACGGGTGTGAGGAAGGTCCGTTTTTAGTGTTTCTCTGAACACATCCAAGCTTACCTAGGCGCTACATATTATTTTCAATTACCCGTAATTCTGATCTGTATTTTGGCTTGTTAATAGAAGTTATTGAAGTTGGACTCCTAATTCAAAATAACCAATATGTATCTCAACGTAATTTACTGACAGACATCACTCTTTATCACTTTCACTTTTGAAGGAACTGCTTTGTATTCTGTGTATTGTTTTATTGTAGTGCTGCTTCCTTTCTTGGCCAGGTTTTACTTGCAAAAGTGATTTTATTCTCAATGTAAGCTCAAAGTCAAATAGTTTAAATAAGAAAACAATGTATTGAAATGAGAACATCATGAACCTGTGTAATTGTGCTGAAGGACAAGCACTGAAAGCAGAGAGAATTTTGTGTTTGGCATTGAATAGCCTTAAAGAAAACTATGCCGTTTTTGGAAACTTTCATATTTAAGTTGAATGTAGGCAAAAACATTCCAGTCACTCTGAAGAGAGAATACAGTTTACTGTTCGAATAAGTAGCCCCTGAATTGAAGATAAAAATCAAAAGTGCTGTTCGTAATTAGTTTACACTTTTACATCAGATGTCTTGTTTTTGCGTTCCAAATTGAGGAGTTGTGGCATATAATGTAAATGAAGTTACTTCACTAGTAGTGCGATTTCTACGTTGTGTATGTGTGTTTGTATATATGAACTCATACATTTTTTAAAGATTGTATTTGGAAAACAAATTCAGGTATAGCACGTGTCCCCCTTTTGAATGGGTTCTATATATAACATTTTAAAACGAATGGTTCTGTGTAGAACGCTATGTTTGGGGGTTCTTCATGTAACCCCTTTGAAGGGGTTCTACATAGAACCATAAAGGGATCCACCAGAGCGATTACTCGAGGAACCCTTTATGGTTCTGTGCAGAACAATTTCTTCTAAGAGTGTGGAGTGTCGCCACACAATTTCTCTCAGAGGGCTTTTGACCAATGGCAATCCAATCCTGAATGACGTCACCACTATCCTGTTGTACTTTATGGGAGAGATGTATTAAGTAGTTTATAATGAGAAGAATAACAATAATCACCTGTTTTTCATAGGTTTTGTATCCATGGTCTCCTTCATATTAGGAAAGGAAGTTGATCCATAGCCTACTCAGAGACAACTGAGAGTTGGTCTCTGAGCAGCAGCACAAAGGGGTCGAGTCTCTCAATGTCCGTGTGTTGGAGATATTCCACCATATTGGTCCCAGCCTTTAAAACAATGTTAAAGAAGATGTTAAAGATATTGTAGAAATATATTGCAGAAGAGCAGAACTACAATCACACTTTTTCAATGCTATTGCTGTTTTCTACCTCCCTGGTGAGGTACCAATGCGGGAAGTTTGAGAGAGTATTTCTAAAATGTGTATGATCCAATACACACAGTTATTTAAAAAGCTGACGTCTTGTACATGCTCACCAGAACCAAGCCTAATTAAATAACACATTTAATATTAAATAAGTACATGTGCAGTAGCCACTTGGACAATTACAGATCCCCAGGTCAAAACACAACAGAAAGACATGGAAGATCGTATTTTCAAATCACATCTGTGGCCCCCCTAACTGTAATTTGGTATTAGTGGGTCAAAGGATTTATTTGGTTCAAGTGATAATAAGATCATATTTTGAAAACAAGCACTACAGGATGTCATATTTAAAATGACTGTGAGTACCTTTCTTTAGTGACGGTTCTGAGGGGGGCAGGGATTAGTTGAGTGTGCTAATTGGAGCTGTGAAGTGTGCAGAGAAAATACAAATGTTTTCTTTTAATATGAAAACAAAGAACTTTTTTTTAACACCGACCTGGGATTGTGTTTCTTTCCAAGTTTCCTTATTGTTTCTGAGAAGAGACTGTTCACTTGCAAAGTGAACTGGACCCGTGTGACTCGCAGGTAAGGAGAGCCCGTGTTGAACTAAGATGGCTACAGTGAGTTTTCCTGGACAAAGCTCGGGCAAAGGATAGCGCAGAGTGCACCTGCACCTGAGATTGTGTTGAGAAGCTTTGTGATAAGAGCAGGTAAAGAGGGAAAAGGAACACAAGTATTTTCTTTGTTTGAAGAACACATTTTGTTTTAACTGAAACGGGACTACAACTTTTGAAAGGGAAATAGTTGCTAGTGCACTGTATTTTTATTGAGTTTATTAGAAGAAAAAAAGCTTATATTTTGGACAGAACGAACTCGTTTGGCATGCAACTAGCAGCAAACGATGAGAAGCAAACAAAACAGTTAGCAAGTTAGCAAGTTACAGGCTGTCCTAGGTCCGGGGGTGCTTATGGTTGTTTATGGGTTCCCTTACCTTAGCCAGTGTCATGTACGGGTGTCCGTACCTTACTGGAGTGTTTGTTTTTATTATAATATATATACATAATATAATATATAATAATGTAATATTTCAGATAAATCGTCACAGTGAGTGACACCAGCATTATTGGTTTTTTGAGAAATAAAAAAACAGAATGTAGAGAAGAAAATGTTGGAAGGAAGTTGGGAGAAAGTCTGGTCTCCGAAGGAGCACCGGGACTGGTGGAAGCAACAACAACCAGATAAGACAGAGAAAGGAATTGTGATATTGTGTCAGGTTGGTGAGAATCAAGAAAAGAAAATAACAGAAATGGAAGATCATCATAAACAGTAATGTGAATTGAGAGAAGAAGTTGTGAAAAATACGATAGAATTAATAGAACTACAAGGCAAATTAGAAGGGCAAGAAAAGTGGTCAGAAAAGGTGAAGGTGTAGGTGCGCGATGTGCTGCCGTGTTAGGAGCGCGTCGCGACACAGATCACTCCGAGGACGACAGGCCCGATTGGGATGATTTAGATCGCAAAGCATGGGAATATGAAAAAGGAGGTTTTGCTAGCGCTCCTCCCCCATATAATCCGGAATATAAATCAATCACTGATTTTGGTTATAATAATACATTGTATCCAGATCTGACCGCTCTGAAAACGGTCCCAGCTGCACCCATGCAAGTCAAAACTAGACAGAGTAAAGAGGAAGGTCAATCAATAGTCTATACGACTAAAACCCATGTCCCCTTCTCCCCAGGAGAAAAAGAAATGATATGGGCGTCCCTCCCAAAATTAAAACCAAACCAGGGTAACACAACTTTTTGGGATATTCTAGATGAAAAGATGGTTATTCACCTCCTTCACCCGCACGATGTACACATCATCGTGAAGGCTAAATGTCCGCCCAACATTTGGATACAGTTACTACGAGAATATCAGACCGGGGAGTGGGCTAATGTAGCCTCTACAGATGAGGAGGAAATAACAGAACTTTTTCACAATGGATCAAGAAAACTGAGATAGTGAAATAATGAAATAATCGAGTGGGATTATTTGACATTTTATTCTAAATAATCATAAGCTTAAATAATAAGTTATAAGGGCTGTTTGAGACACTGCAGGGTCAATAAAACATGCCACAGATCGGATATCTGAATTATCTTTAGATATCAATGTGTATGTGCTTTGTGTGTTTATGAATATGTATAGTTTGAAGGTGATATAAGGTAAATGTCTATGTTTTGGCAATCATTTTTGAATTATATTTTAAAATGTAACAACAGATTTATCATATTCATGAGGATCTTTGGCTCTATACAGAGTGCCTCAAGCATCAGAAATCAGAAAGAAAGACTATTATAAGAAAAGTAATCCAAAATATACATTGAATAAACAGATGGATAATAATAGTAATACATAAATAGTCATGGTGTCTCCACAAGAAGAACCAGAATTTGTTTGTTAAACATCATGTTATGGACAAGCTCTGTCAAAAGTCAAATTCAAGGAAACGAAAGGCTAGAAGAGAGCCTGGTGCAGCCCTGACAGCCTGTGAAAGCAGGAGAATGTAAACAGTCTGGTGACATGTTACAGTCTTTCAGAAAATGTTTGGTTATTGGTGCCTAGCATATAATACCTGAAATGAAAGTCAAAGTAGACCATGGTTTTAAGATGAGTGATGTAGGAAAAGGGTAAGATACCGCAGAAGTATAAGATTACAACTATAGAATAAGTAAGCTCAAGTAATATAAAATGCTTTACAGGAGAAAAGTAAGAATGGAAAGGGAGAGTAAAAGAGAAGGTGTCCTAGGATTATGGGAATCATTATTGAGATCAATGGCCTATTGGCTAATATTTTGTTAGGTACATATATGACTTCAATAAACGAATAATGGAGTGACATCTGTATAAATATAAATAAAACATATTGATAAAAAAACCTGAATACATTTCTTGTAAGAAATTAAGAATAGCAGAAAGAATAGCTGTTAGAATGCAGAGCAATGTTAACCAAAGTTGAAGAGGGTTTGAGTAAGTTGACGAGGGTCTGAGTAAGTTGATAAGGCTTGGGAAGCAGGAAAAGGTGAGTTTGATGTGTGTGAGACAAATGTGCTGCCACTTTTAGCACAGAGAGCTTCTGATGGTGATTGAATGAAACGTGGGAAAATAAATAAACTTGATGTAGGATAAATGAATAAATAA
>NW_027102730.1:0-130504 GCF_036373705.1 Amia ocellicauda | reverse complement strand
CCCCAACTTCCAGGTGCATCGACTGAGTGGAAGTTCTTGGACAAAGCCGAACCGGACTGCCTTTGTTCCAAACCACACGGACCTCGTGCCGTGTGCTGTTATCTGAGCCCGAAGCCAGAGAGGCCTCTCTGCGACGAAGTTCACATAAGTTTAACAGTTTGGAGTTTGTGATTCATGACATTTGAGAAATCAATTAGAAATGTTAATCTGTGATTCATAACTCTAGAATGTGTAATATCATTTAGTTTTCTTAAATATAAATGTGTGTTGCATTCAACTGTTTTGTTGATAATTTTAGAAATAAAATCTGTCAACGCCGAGAAATATCTTCTCATTCCTGTTTAACTGTTTAGTCTGAAATTGACACAAGTGAATAGACATTAGATTATTGGTGGCCCTGCCTATCCTTAATCATTGAATAATAATCAGTTAAGGGAAATTGTGGTAACAAGTAATGATAGGATCTTTCTCTGTACCTAAACGTTAATGAGACTGATATATATATATATAACGAGAAGTTACCTGACATAAATACTAACCTGCGTAGTTATTTAATGTCTGACTAACAATACTAATGAGAGACTCACCTTCGTCTTACTAACCGGTATTGTAGTCAATGTGTTTATAACCTTTTTTGTTTAAAGATTTGTGTGTTATCATATGCGATCCCATGGTCTTTGATTTGGTCACGGAAGTGATTTGTCTTTGATTTGTTGATCTAGAGTTGAATTTTAATTAGTTTTTCCCTTTTGTATAATTAGTGTAGTGCTACATTTAGTCTTTGTTTTTGAATAAATTTGACAATTTATATCTGTCTGCGTCCAATTATTACAGAAATTGAGTTCTACAAGACTCCAGGATTCGTGATAAGGTAATACTATAAATTCACTTCTTTAATTGAAATTTATAAGTGTACCTTATACATAAGGTATCTATTAAATTAACTGAACAATATGAAGCTAGTAACTATGTTTAATTAGTGCTGGTTTTACAGTTATAAATTGCTCAAATATTGTAAGAAAGACAATTTGACCGCCTGTTCTAAAGTGAAAGTTATATTCACATTAATTATTGCACTAATTCAGTGATATTTATGTTTATTGGCCTAGAATAAGGCAATAATTATGGCTAAACTGCCAACAACACAGTACTAAAGAGAATTGGACTCCCTGTTGTAAAGATTTACACTAGGGGTGTCCCGAAGCACAATACCTTATTCGGAAAGGCACGGATAATGGCTTCAAAACCAATAACGAATAATTTTGCCGAATAATATGCCGCTAAGGCTGAGACAGTCACAGCTTGTGTTTGATGGATAACAGGTGAGCCAGGGGATCATATCACGAAACTTAAATGTCTGAAATCACTAGGCAATAATGTCCGTGTGAAATGAATGTGTGTAAACTTTAGGAATGAAATGAGCGCAAATCAAATAGCAGCTCTCTGCGCTTCTCTCTGAAATCAGAGCTTTAACGGGGTGCTTGAATATGATTTCACTTTTCTAACTTTAGTTAGTGTGTAATGTTGCTGTTTGAGCATAAACAACATCTGCAAAGTTACGAAGCTCAAAGTTCAAAGCAAAGGGAGATATTTGCTGTTAAAGAAATCGTTTTTTAAGGACTACAACAAACGGCTGGGTTAGTGACATCACTAACCCTAGAATTGACATAAACCCCGTCCCCTGAACACAATTCAGAGATTATCAAGACAGAATATGCTAATCAATGAGTAGAAGATAACTAAACATAGTCCAGTTAACATAATAGATGGTGAGGTACATTACTACACACAAATAATATGGTTTGCTAAGTTGTTAATATGAAAGAATGTTGATCCTTCAAATGTTTAATACATGTTAAATAATGGGTAATATGTCCTTACTAATCAGAATTACTAGTGTACTTATGCTTAACTAATGCATCATTCTGGACTATTCAAATAAAGTGTTACCACAGTTCTTAATGACATGCATATTTTGGACATAGTCAGGTGCAAAAACAAGGTTACTTTGTTGTCGGTGTTTGCGCAGAGGTTGCGTATGTTTGCGCACAGATAGCGGATAATCGCTCGCACCTTGGAACCTATTTCCGGGAGCGCGTTGTTGAGCCACCAGGCTCTGTTTTGTGCGGATGGGCGGCCGGAGCGCGTTAAGGGTTTTCTGTTACAACGTTGTCGTTAATAACTAATGATCTTCGCATGCAAGTCAATCAATCAAAACTAACTTGAGCTGGACAATAACTTTATTCTAGAGCTGCTGTAAAGCCAAAACAATCTCTGTCACTTTCATTTCTTATCACTGGAAAGCTGCTTTCAAACAATTCATATTGTTAAAAGCGCTATATAAATGAAGGTGATTGACTTCCCTTGCATAGACTTTTTGTCACTGCTGGTTTTACTGTTCTAAATAACAGTAGGACTTAGCCTAGATTTAATACCAGATTTCTTTGTTTTTTAAGTTCAAATGTATTATTATGTGAATTGGTACTTAAGTAAATGGTGTGTGATTATATGCATGACATTCATTCGGTGACAGTGGAATACAAACAGTCTTACCGGTGTATTCTCAACATCAGTTTCATCTGAATCCGTATATCCGTGTATCATAACAGCTTCACATTATTTATTGGCCCCGACAGTGTAAAAACAAATTAAATGCATTAGATAGGTCTACTTACTGCTCACAAACTTGATAGAGGCAGCGTACACTGGCCAGCCATGTTTTGGCTTTTTCCCTTTCTGCCATCCCACAGCAGCTGAACAGTCAGTTTGCGGGTATCCATCGTCATCCATCTTGGTGTCATCATATGTACGTATGGCTTCGGTTTCCACCTCGCTATACATCCCAGCATCCTCCCCACTGACCCATTGGACCACTGCAAACTTTCTCATCACACCTTGGGCTTTAGAAGAGTTTGGCTTTTAGTGAATTTAGATCACGGCTGTTTCATCAGATCTCACATGGGAAGGTCACAGTTTTGTGTCTTGTGAGTCTGATTGTAGCGTCATGGGCATCATTTTTGCTTTGTAAGACCAGTTTGCCAGACACAGACATAATGCTAGGCCAGCTAAATGTCAGCTGCATGCAAGTTAGCTGCAGATCTGTGAAAGATTAGTACAATCGATAATGAGGGCTGTCGATTTAACGCGGTAATCTGATTCATTGACGTTAGTTGTGAGAAACTAACGCGATTCAAATATTTTAACTCAATTAACCCACCCGCCCCTGACCAACGTAGGTAGATTTGTGTAATGAAATAGATTCAAAACTGAATCGCTTGACAGTAAAAAAAGTAAATGTAGTCTAATGTTAACGGTATAATACCCATTCAACATAAACCAACAAATACATGAATCCAGTTCACGTTACCTAAATACACGAAGCAAGGGCAATATCAAAGTTGTTGCTGGCTCAGTTAGCTCCTAGCAAGGTAACCTTAACTCTTGCAACTGTTGTCTTATTGAACAAACCAACTACTTTGCTTATAAATTACTAAATGAACCAACCTGAATCAACACAAATCCCTGAGTAATAATTACAACAAGATACAATTATTCTTTCCTTCGGGGTGACGTTAGAAATCCATGTTTAATCGATCTGAAACCTCTGTTGAAACTTAAAGCAACGGCCCGTGTTACCGCTGTCTGGCTGCTTCAATGAGTCAGTGATCTGGATTTCTATTGGATCCCGCGCAGCAGTTCAAACATCAACCAATCGGCATATTGTATGGTCTTATGGCCCTAATGCACTTGCCTACATGTAGCGATGTTTTCTATTATGCAAAATGGCGAAACGAAAATTGTGTTGCTTTAACAGTTGCCAAGAAGAAAGAATGATTCCTCGTCGTACTCGGACCAGGTGGAAAACAAGGCAAAACTTGTTTTTCCAGCAAAGTTTTGGTCATATTGATAATTTATAGGCCCTAGAAATGTGTGTATTAAATATGATAAACTATAATATATTCATAAATAGGCATTATACTTATTGTTGAACATAATTGTACAAATAATGTTTAGTTTAAGTTATGTTAAGTTTTAAGGTTTTAAAAATGTGTTTAAAATGTTGTAAAATGCATTGACAAACATATCTGAAGGCGAGTAGATTTCCCACTACAGCTGGTCATGTTGTTTTTAAATGCTGCCCGTGAACTGAACAATGAACGAAGTCACCATATCTAAATATTCACAACAAACACCCTTTCGACATGAAACCAAGAAATGAGAGCAATGCTTTCACTGCTCGCCATAGCGTCTCAATGTTAGTGTCCCTCAGCAGGATATGTCGCCCATTTTAGGTTTACAGGCATTCTATAAATTAGCAGCCTGGCATTAGTACTGTCAGTAAAATATTATGCATGGCTAATAATTTTATGTCATAATAATATATTCATCTGTAGCCTATGGAGATGGCTTCCATCTCAAGACACCAATATAAATCTAAGCACAACAGCAATGCTAAAATGTAATGTATTATTGTGTCTGTAAAAGTGAAAGGAGCATACAGGTAGATGGTGGGGTGGGTTGTGAACACTAGCTTTAATCTTGATGAACATCCTGGGAATTAATAACAGTCAAAACAGCTTGCCATATTGTTGAACAAGAATATCAACATTTAGAGTAAAACAGGTTTCTTTTGGTACACACTTTGCTTATGATCACTCAAATTTGGATTCTTTCCCATTTGTTACAGAATACCAACCAATCAAACCTGGTGTCTTCAGGTCCCTCAAATGACCATGTCACAGATGCCAGTTGGCTGAACATCCTCGCATTTTCCATGAAGCACAATGTAACAGAGGCTTTAATGGAGGACCTACTGAAGCTGTTAAGGTTATGTAGTGGGGATGCTGCAAGCATCCCAAGTAGCAAGTACATGCTAGAGAAGGAGTTTAAAGATTATGTAGACAAATCAGAATACCATCTGTGAGACAAAGTTTAGAGCTGGGTCAATTTTTTATTTGTATACCTTTGAGGAATCAACTTCAAGCTCTTTTGGAGAATGAGCCTATTCCAAATATTTACAATGACCAAAACAGATGGAATAACAGATTTTTCAGATGGGAAGTTGTACAAATATCTGAAATCAGTTAGTGATTCATTCTTTTCCCTGTCTTTCAATTGTGATGGAGTGCCAGTGTTCCAGTCATCTAAATACAGCATATGGCCCTTACTATGCTCTGTTAATGAATTACCCCCAGAGGAAAGAGATACAAATGTCATACTATGTGCCTTGTGGTTTGGGTCATCAAAACCACAAATGACTAGCTTCCTCAAACCTTTTGTGGAGGAATGCAAAAGTCTTGGACAAACAGGTCTTCAGTGGCAGGATCCAGTAGATCACTCAATCAAAACGACAAAGGTCTATGCATTATGTGCCATATGTGATGCTGTTGCACGACCTTTACTGCAAAATTTCAAGCAGTTTAATGGAGAGTATGGGTGTGGGCACTGTCTTCATCCAGGTGTTCCTTAGAGATCATGACACAACTGTGCAAATAGGTGAGATTGCCAAAAATAATGAACAGAGCATTTTGGGCATAAAAGGGCCATCTCCAATTGTGGACTTGCCAGATTTTGACCTGATCAATGGCATGGTCCCTGATTACATGCATTGTGTGTTGCTGGGGGTTTGCCGGCAAATAGCCACTTTATGGTTTGATTCCAAAAGCTATAGTAAACCATGGTATGTTGGTTTGAACACTGTAACAGTGGATGTAAATCTTTTAGCAATCAAGCCTCTAAGCATTTTTTCCAGAATCCCACGGTCTATTGTTGAGCTAAGGTTTTGGAAAGCTCACGAATGACAGAACTGGCTTTTATATTACAGTTTGCCAGTCCTGGAGGGGATACTTCCAAACAGGTATCTTTGCCACTGGGCTCTACTTGTGGAGGGTGTGAGCATTTTGCTAGGTTCAGACATTAGCCAAGAGGATATTGACCATGCTCATGAGGCTCTTGAGCTTTATGTTAAATCAGTTCAGTCTTTGTATGGCGAAGATCAGGTGACCTACAATATGCATTCACTTCTGCATTTGACTAAGAGTGTTGAGAATTTAGGTCCTCTCTGGGCCCAGTCTGCTTTCATGTTTGAGAGCTATAATGGCTACTTGCTCAAGCAAGTCAAAAGCAGTAATGCAGTGCCTCAGCAGCTTTGCAAAAGAGTAGCATGGTCTCGGGCATTGCCACGCATAGCTAAGGCCTGCTCATCCAATGATGTTTCACCTGAAATTAAATCATTCTACACAGAAATGACCTCTGGTAAACGTCATGTAAAGAATTATACTAGATATGACTTGCACTTGGAGTGCCAAAGATTAGGCCAGTGTCTGAAAATAATATGAATGCATTGCATGCATTGCTAGATGTACCTGGGACCTCTATTGGCAGGTACTACAACAGAATAGTTATCAACGGAGAGGTCATTCAAAGCCAAACATACACAAAGACAAAGAAAAGGAACAACTCGGTTGTGATATTGAAAGATGGCAGTATTTTCACGGTTTCACACTTTCTCTGTGTCAGTGATGACCAATATCACTTATATGCAGTTGGCAAATTTGGAAATTGTACAGTGCAGAAACTGGTTCGAGGATCTGCTGTCAAAATATCACTGACCTTTATGCGGACTGTTCATTTTCCTACAGGATTTGAAAGAGCAGTTGATCTAAGGTTGATTATACAGTATATGACCATGTTTGATTATAGGCATAGGGCTCCACTTAGGACAAGGCAAGAGCATGAGTTAAGTACAGCCTTATACTGCTAAACTGCACTGTGTTCTATACATGTCTTCATATGCTGGACATTCATATTAAATTTGCACTATTTTCCTATGTTTTTACTTCATCAAAAACTATATGCCTTTAGTTGTATGTAGGACATATATGATTAAAAATACATTAATATTATGCAATTTATATATGTGTTTTTTGCAGCATATATGTCCCTTACAATATTCGGTTTGAACATATAAGAATCACAGGTTTTTTTAGGAAAAGGAAAGGATCCAAGTGCAGGCTTTAGAGTTGAAGCAGATAATCCAATAAGGGCAAAACGAGAGAGCATAAACAGGGACAGTCCAGGTCAAACGATCAAGCGAACAGGCTAGTAGAGAGATCCGAAAGGGGTAAACGAGAGAAGGAAGCAAGAGGTCAAAAATACACGGGAAGGCAATCAAGAAACAAGGCTTAGAATTGATTCAGGAGAGAATGCAAGACTTCGCGATGAATCTAGGAAACAGAGGGGTACTGTGTACTGTGAAGGAGAGAGGGATTGAACGAGGTGAATGAAGGATTGACCAATGATAGGAGAGGAGGACAGAACAGGTGCACCTGGTAGGGAAGAATGTGGAAAGACTGGTTTGACTGGACAAAGGACAAGAGAAGCACTAAACTAGTATTTGGGAGAGGGAGACCTCTGGTGGTGAACTAAGGTAGAAGCAGGGGAGACCGTGACAGTCTCCAAGGTTCTCATCGTAAATAACAAACAGAAATCAAACTACCTTCTGGCCTGACCTTCTAGCTTGACCTTATCTTTCTTAAGTATACAAGAGAGATTAACAGGTGTGAGAAAAGAATTTCTAACTTTCCTTCCGCACATACATACATACATACATACATACATACATACATACATACGGAAAATAAATAATAGAATTTTGAATCACAATAAGATGTTATCAAGTACAGAAAAAGAAAATGTAATAAAATGTGATCTTAAATACATACAAATAAAGAAAATTGGTTTACTATTTCCAGATTCCTTTTTTGAAATACAATGACATGCATTACAAATGAGTATTTACATTATATTTACAGCCGGTGCTCGTGTGTCACTGTGTCCCTCAGGCTGTGGTAGGCGCTGACATATTGGGCAGCCAGGGTGGCTGTGTGTCCCTCCCCCAGGAGGACTGACCGTTTTTCTTTTTTCTAAGTTTTGTCACAGGTTGGGTGGGCATCCATTATGTTGTTACAGAATGTGTCCCTTATTTTGGGCTAAAGCTTTCCGTGGAGGGGAACGTGGATCAGTTTGTACCATTTTTGGGAAGATCTGCCTTGTTGGGGCGGAGCTGTGATCCAGGTGAACAGCAGATCGGGCATAGGTGGGCATGTGGGCAGAGGAGTAGGAAGGCCGGTCAAGCAAATAAGCTTGCTAAGGTACGCAGCAGCAGCAAGCAGCCCCCCCATCCAGCCAGCCAGCCAGTCTGGCTAGCAGTGACTGAGTGGTTGACAGACGGCAAGCAACGGAATGTACGTGCTCTGTGATGTCATAGCAGTCAGCTGAGAGAGGCTCGTGATGTCATCGCTGAGCTGTCTGTCTGTCTGTCTGTCTCTCTCTCTCTCTCTCTCTCTCTTCCTCTCAATTCAATTCATTTGTATTGTCAAAGCAATTGGACATACATACATACATACATACATATATATGGAAAATAAACAATATGTGTACATCTCTTTCGGCATTAGTGGTGCCCTCACAGATGTGCAAGTTACATGACAGACAGACAGACAGACACACACACACTTTCACACACAGACAGACAGACACACACAGAAACACACACACATACTTTGACAGACAGACAGACAGACACACGCATATTATGGGTCTTTGTTGGGTAGTGAAATGGATAGCATCAGTCGCAGTGTGGGTAATGTCAGGGAGCCAATCATAGTCCCCGTTATTTGCATATCGCAAAGCATTCTGGGAAAAGCAACTAAACACGTTTAGTCATGTATTTGTCCATAGTTTACACATGAGATGAAAGAGACAGTATGACGTATTGAGCACCTGGGATTCCTCATGTGTATGTGAGGGGCAGAGGAACCGGATCCCAAGTGTGCGTCCCAGGTGCTATAGGTTTCAAAGCATGCAGGGGAATAGGCACCCCACCCTGACACCTATAGAAGACTGGATAGGGAGATATAAATAGCAATGGGGAGACTCTTGTACTTGGTGTGGCTCTATCCATATAGTGGGGCCAGCAGCCACTTAGCAGGTGTAGCAATAGAAGCTCAGCCTGGGGAGACTGGATTTAGCATTTCCTCTCCATTTTGATAACTATCCATAATCATTTCTGCAAAATACTTCTATGATACCTATGTATGTTTTTTACTTGTACTATATTATACTATCAAGTATCAGTGTACACATACAATGTGACCTGTTACATTAATACAGAGGCCAGATCTCTAATAGCCACTGTCCCCTGATATTACACTTTTTTACAATCACTTTGGCACTCATTTCAGAACCTTGATGTCATTTTTCAAAACTCTAGACACTAAACTCACACTCGATGATCAAAATGCACATTTTTCAAAACTCTAACACTTTTTTACAATTGCTTGGATACAATACACATCAACCTCAGATCATTTGTTCATTGAACTAAAATGACACAACTTACATCAAAGTATTACCATTTCAAAATGCAATTCACACATTACATCTGAGATCACTGTCTATTCATTTCATTACAAAGATCTAACTATCAATTGATACAGCTGCTCAAAATGATAAGTGACTGTTGCATTACTCTTAATGCATAATTTTATGGAAACTGACAAACAATATTCCATGTTTCGATCATGAAAGTTTCAGGATAATGAGATCCATTGACACCAATAACCGAGGAGCATGAACCAGTTGGACTACATTATCTATGGATGTAATATTTCATCATCATTCATCATCATGTAGCACTTTTCCACACCATGTTTTCAGTGTGGAAGGAAAGTTAGAAATTCTTTCTCTAATACCTGTTTTTCTCTCTTGTATACTTAAGAAAGATAAGGTCAAGCTAGAAGGTCAGGCCAGAAGGTAGTTTGATTTCTGTTTGTTATTTACGATGAGAATCTTGGAGACAATGTCAAACAGTATGATTGAAGTGCCTGCTCCCTAATCCATGTGTTGATCTATGAACTCTGTCCTATAATGATATAAATTCTGCTTAGCTAACTTTTAAGATAACATAGTAATGACTTTCTGATTATAACCAGCTCTTTGATTTTTGTGTATAAAAGCTCTGACTGTTAAAATGAAGGCAGAGCGACTTTGGGATCTACTTGAGTCACTGTTCCTCTCCACGCTGCGTGTATTAAAGGCATTGCAACTAACGCTCCAACCTGGTTGAAGATGATTGTTCTTCCACATCAGATTTGACATTACTGTATGTATGCAGGCCCTTGTAATTGCTTTTCCAATACTGCCAACTGGTTATTGATGATTGATTTCACATTGTGGTACGAGTATCGAGTGAAATGAGTGCTATCCACCCCAGCAACACAGTGATAACATGGAGCCGGCAGGTCATCCAGGTCACAATAGAGGTCAAGCAGTGGGAGGAGGAAGACGTGGTGGTCAAAGGAATGGAAGGGGACATGCACACCTTCTGAGAGGTGGTCGTGGGCCTCGTCATAGAGGAGGGCTTAGGCCTCACCAGAGAGGCAGCCATGGGCCTCATTTGAGAGGTGTTGGGGGAACGTGGTAGAGGACAAGGCCACGGACCAGACAGCGGCAGCAACAGCAAATAGTGTCTAGTGAAATCCGAGAAATAGTTGTAGAGCATGTTGTAAATCATGGCATGACCATGACTGAGGCAGCTACAATGATTCAATCAAACCTCAGAATCAACTCAGGATCAACTGTGGCCTCAATCATCAGAAATGTCCGTACTGAGAAGCGGCAAGTCTTCAGCATGCACTAAACATTAGGCTACTCTCAATTGTCAAATGACTGTATACTGCATACCAATGTGTAGCACAGAGTATAGTGTGCCTTTTGAAAGAAATGCAGACAGAGTGAAGCAGCTGATGACTGAGTATGTTCAGGTATGTTCAGTTTCAAGATGCCTCTTGTGAAAAATGGTTGTGAGAACCTGAACCTGAACACAGGGCTGATGGAAATTTAGAAGTACAGTAATCAATCCTTTGTTTTGCTTTTTACACTAAGCCAGGTGAGGAACACTGCAGTTGACATTTTACTGTAGTTTTGTTCTTTTTTGTAGCTAATTATTGTTGCATGGATTCAAAGAAACCTATGGTGTGATTTGATTGTATTGCATCAATACATTTCAGATTTTGTTCAATGATTCCACTGTGTCTGTAGTATTCTCTCTACTAGTCCTTTTACAGTGATGTATTTATGTGTAGTACCATAATGAAACATGTATCACATATTTTGTACTACAATATTTAATGATTGTACGAACAACTACACAGTGAAACTATCGGTATCTTCTGTGTTACTATGTTACTATGGTATTTCATGATAAATGAGTTATTTGAACCAACAAGTCTGCAAGTGCAAGGTTTCTTTAAAGATATGAAAGGCTGTTCAATGTTCAAAACATTGTATTGTGCAGTGTTACAAGTGATGACCGTTTTGAGTTTTGTGTCTAGTTTTGAAAAATGACATCAAGGTTCTGAAATTAGTGACAAAGTGATTGTAAAAAACTGTATATTCATCCTATTTAATGTGCTCTTTTAAAATGTACTTTTCTTTTTTATGTTGCCATTTCTGTTCTACCAATGTTTCAGTTGTTAGCCAAAGATTGACAGAGTACATCTCATACACACAGGCCAGACAGCAAGGATTTCTTTTTGAAATTCAATTACAAATGCTGCATGAATTCATCAATACGATTAGAGCTCCTGAAAACTCACTCTACAGCATCTCATTAGCAGTGAAAAGAAACCAAGAAAGTTGGGACAGTCGACTGTTTACCACTATGTAACATCACCTTTTCTTTTAATAACACTTATTAAGCACTTGGGCACTGAAGACACCACTTGGTTAAGTTTAGCAAGTGGGATTTCCCCCCATTCATCCATTATGCATTTCCTCAGCTGCGCAACTGCACAGGGCCTTCGTTGTCTTAATTTGCACTTCATAGTGCGCCACACATTCTCAATTCGGAGACAGGTCAGGACTGCAGGCAGGCCATGCTAGCACCCGCACTCTCTGCCTACGCAACCATGCGCTTGTAATCTGGGCAGAATGTGGTTTGGCGTTATCCTGCTGAAAAATGCAGGGACGTCCCTGGAAAAGATGATGTCTGGATGGCAGCATATGTTGCTCCAAAATGTGTACATCTCTTTCTGCAAAAATGGTGCCCTCACAGATGTGCGAGTTACATGACAGACAGACACTCATACACACTGTCACACCCACACACACACACACACTTTCACAGACAGACACACGCACACACACACACACACACACACACACTTTCACAGACACACACACACACACTTTCACACAGAGACAGACACACACACACTTACATACATACATACATACATACATACAGTGAGTGAAAAAAGTATTTGATCCCCTGCTGATTTTGTGCGTTTGCCCACTCACAAAGAAATGATCAGTCTATAATTTTAATGGTAGGTGTATTTTAACAGTGAGAGACAGAATAACAGCCAAAAAATCCAGAAAAACGCATTTCAAAAAAGTTATAAATTGATTTGCATGTTAATGAGGGAAATAAGTATTTGATCCCCTATCAATCAGCAAGATTTCTGGCTCCCAGGTGTCTTTCATACAGGTAACGAGCTGAGATTAGGTGCACTCTCTTAAAGGGAGTGCTCCTAATCTCAGCTCGTTACCTGTATAAAAGACACCTGTCCACAGAAGCAATCAATCAATCAGATTCCAAACTCTCCACCATGGCCAAGACCAAAGAGCTGTCCAAGGATGTCAGGGACAAGATTGTAGACCTACACAAGGCTGGAATGGGCTACAAGACCATCACCAAGCAGCTTGGTGAGAAGGTGACAACAGTTGGTGCGATTATTCGCAAATGGAAGAAACACAAAATAACTGTCAGTCTCCCTCAGTCTGGGGCTCCATGCAAGATCTCACCTCGTGGAGTTTCAATGATCATGAGAACGGTGAGGAATCAGCCCAGAACTACATGGGAGGATCTTGTTAATGATCTCAAGGTAGCTGGGACCATAGTCACCAAGAAAACAATTGGTAACACACTACGCCATGAAGGACTGAAATCCTGCAGCGCCCGCAAGGTCCCCCTGCTCAAGAAAGCACATGTACAGGCCCGTCTGAAGTTTGCCAATGAACATCTGAATGATTCAGAGGAGAACTGGGTGAAAGTGGTCTCAGATGAGACCAAAATCAAGCTCTTTGCCATCAACTCAACTCGCCGTGTTTGGAGGAGGAGGAATGACCCCAAGAACACCATTCCCACCATCAAACAAGGAGGTGGAAACATTATGCTTTGGGGCTGTTTTTCTGCTAAGGGGACAGGACAACTGCACCGCATCAAAGGGACGATGGACGGGGCCATGTACCGTCAAATCATGGGTGAGAACCTCCTTCCCTAAGCCAGGGCATTGAAAATGGGTCAAATACTTATTTCCCTCATTAACATGCAAATCAATTTATAACTTTTTTGAAATGCATTTTTCTGGATTTTGTGGCTGTTATTCTGTCTCTCACTGTTAAAATACACCTACCATTAAAATTATAGACTGATCATTTCTTTGTCAGTGGGCAAACGTACAAAATCAGCAGGGGATCAAATACTTTTTTCCCCCACTGTACATACATATATATGGAAAAGAAACATTACAAGTATAAATCACAATAAGATGTAATAAAGTACAGATAAACAAAATGTAATAAAATGTGATCTTTTTGAAAATGCAGGGACGTCACTGGAAAAGATGATGTCTGGATGGCAGCATATGTTGCTCCAAAATGTGTACATCTCTTCTGCAAAAATGGTGCCCTCACAGATGTGCGAGTTACATGACAGACAGACAGACAGACACTCACACCCACACACACACACTTTCACAGACAGACATACACACACACACACACACTCACTTTCACACAGAGACAGGCACACACACACACACATACATACATACATACATATGGAAAAGAAACAATACATTTATAAATCACAATAAGATGTAATAAAGTACAGAAAAACTAAATGTAAGAAAATGTGATCTTTAATACACACAAATATGTATGGCTGGTCGGATGCGTCTTGGACTCGGGTTCCTCTTCATTACGTATAACGCTTTTGCCTTTTGCTAAAGCTTTCCGTGGAGGGGATCGTGGGTGAGTTTGTACCATTTTTGGGAGGATCTGCCTTGTTGGGGCGGAGCTGTGATCCAGGTGAACAGCAGATCGGGCATAGGTGGGCATGTGGGCAGAGGAGTAGGAAGGCCGGTCAAGCAAATAAGCTTGCTAAGGTACACAGCAGCAGCAAGCAGCCCCCACATCCAGCCAGCCAGCCAGTCTGGCTGGCAGTGACTGAGTGGTTGACAGACGGCAAGCAACGGAATGTACGTGCTCTGTGATGTCATAGCAGTCAGCTGAGAGAGGCTCGTGATGTCATCGCTGAGCTGGCTGGCTGGCTGGCTCTGTGTGTGTGTGTGTGTGTGTGTGTGTGTCTATGTCTGTCTGTTTTTCTGTTTGTCAGTCTGTCTGTCTGTCTGTCTCTCTCTCTCTCTCTCCCTCTCAATTCTATTCATTTGTATTGTCAAAGCAATTGGACATACATACATACATATATATATATATATATGTAGCGTAAGGTACACTTTTAAATTTCAATTAAAGAAGTGAATTCATAGTATCACCTTATCACGAATCCTGGAGTCTTGTAGAACTCAATTTCTGTAATCATTGGACGCAGACACCAATTCCAAAGATATAAATTGTCAAATTTATTTAAAAACAAAGACTAAATGTAGCACTACACTAACTATACAAAAGGGAAAAACTAATTAAAATTCAACTCTAGATCAACAAATCAAAGACAAATCACTTCCGTGACCAAATCAAAGACCATGGGATCACATAGGATAACACACAAATCGTTAAACAAAAAAGGTTATAAACACATTGACTACAATACCGGTTAGTAATTCTAGGAATCACTAAGAAACAGTTGAAAGTGCTAAATTGCAGTTTCAGAAGATGAAAAAAAACTGTAACAGATGGGATATGTAGTACTTTATACTCGAGTGGTCTATGCGATTACACCCTGTTGGTGTTATTAAGAACGCCAAGTACCAGAATGCAGAGCGGGACTGTTTTTTGTGCCGTGACTTGTCGGGGGAAAAAGGCGCAGAAAAAACGGACGAGAAGGTGAAGGTAGTATGGCGGTGATGCACGCGTTGGTGAAGTGGGAAAGCGGGGTCGACAAAGACTCTTACAGCGTGATTCCCACTGCTTGCTTTCGCAATTTTGATTTATTCAGCATTGCTGATGATGACGAAGAGACGACTCGAAACTTCAGAGCAGAGTGGAGAGACACGAACAAACCTCCAAAAGGTGGATGGCCTGTCCATGAAGCGCAGATCATTATGACTGGTAACAATGTTTATTTAAAAAAAAAAAAACATTAAAGTCTTTACATGCTATTTGATATATACAATCACAGTATATTTGAAATGAATGTTTAAGTTATTAATGTGTTGTACGTCTAACATACTCTTATAACATGGTAGGTGGTGGTGAGGGCGCTAAAAACTCGTCATACTTGACTGGCATTTGTAAGAACGATTTATTGTGTGTTGTGCTTTACAATAAAATCCCCCAAATCACAAAATAAATTAAACCAGATATAATTTAACTTCAGTTTTGATTCAGTGTTGGCTGTTCATCTTAATTTGTATGGTCAAAGCACAGTATTTTTATGACAAATAAATATAATCCCCAAATATCTGTGGACATAATGCAGGGTTTTATTTATTTTATTTTTATTTTAGGAAAAGAAGGCGAACTAAGAAGAAAACTTAATGACCTAACAAAAATGCCCTGTCCTAAAATGAAGAGAGTACCTAAACCAAACAAAAAACTTCAAATTTCAGATGATAGTGACCTTGATGAACCACAGTTACCGGTGAGATAATTACTGCAAATATTAAATAAATGTATTGCAGGATTGTTTTTTTTTAATCATATTCATATATATATATATATATATTTTCATTTTAAACTCTTTTCCTCTCTGAATACAGCACAAAATAAGAAAGAAAACCGATGGAGCTTCAAGAATTAGATCCCGTCATATTCTACAGACATTTAAAGAGTCCAGTGAAGTTGAGCTACAGCAAAAAGTTAAGCAGCTCGAAAAGGAAAACACAAGACTTAAAAATGAAAACCAATGTCTTCGAAACCGTATGGTTGATGGTAAGTTTTTTTATTTATAGCAAATAATTCCTTACCTTGATAAATGTTATTCTTCAGTAATTTAGATTCCAGAGTAATGTATTATAGTTGATCATACTGAAGTAATCTAGAACCACAATACAGACTCTTAATGTGCACTGTCTAATAGTTTAATAATACTGATTATTAAATAAAGTTTTCAACATAGCTTCATAATCCTACATTAATGACTATATGCATTACATTAGACCTGGTAATTCTTGTATTTTATCTTTTTTATTTTTTTTGTAGCTAATGTTAATGACCCACAAAAAGGTCAGTTTGCCAATAACATAGAGCAAGTCTCTCAACTATAATTGCAGGCATTGATGGTTTTGTTTTCACTTTGCATTAAATATATTACTAGAAATGATTATCATTTAATACTAAGGTTTTTTTCTCCAGAGATTCCAGACCTTTTGGACAATCTGAAAAAAATTGTAACAAAAGCCACATTTATCAGCAATGAAGACAAAAGTGTGTCACCATCAAGTGGTTCTGACAGCCCCACAGCAAATTGTTCTGAATCTGACAAAGAATCACCAAAACAGGTATAACACTCTTGGTCTACAATATTACAAAGACAAGGTAAAAATATATATATTGAAAACAAATATTGGTTGTAAACAATCTAATGATGCTACATTATCAGTTATATTCATAGTTATAGTTGATAATAAGAATGTAATTGAATTATGGGTGTCACAGATTCACTGACTTTATTATGTCTGTAAATTAATAAACTTAGAATTGAGACATACTGTGGTCTTTAATAACACATTTCTGTAACAAAATCACAGCCTTACTGATAATGTATTCCACTTAACATAATATAAGAATAGTTTGGGGATAAACTTGTTTTTTATTTACCATTGTCTTTTAGGTGGAAAAGTTCCCAGGCACTGGAGTTTACATTGACAAACTGTCCTGGATCCTTGCAGAGAGGTGCAGCACGAATACGTCATATGCAAGAACCCTGACGGTTGCTGTCTTTGACTTTCCAACATTACTAAAGAGCAATCTTCGTGGTGGTGGCAGCAAGAGAGATCCAACTTCGGAGACATTAAGATCCTCATTGATGTTATTGAGGATCATATACAGCTGCCTTCGGAAGGACACGACGTGTTTCAGTTGCGGGGCTTTGCAGCCCAGCGGGACCCTCTTAATGCCGGACATCAGCTGCCCGAGCCGGTGCGGATGAACGGAGGGACGTTAGACAGCGTTACCTTCCGGGCAGGAGCAGCGAGCGGCAACACCGGGGTGAAAGTGTCGTCTAACACTGTGCCATTAGCCACTAGCTGATTGAGCAGATCAGTGGTTTTTAAGAAGATAACAATGGCAGCAGACTTGATATTTTCACACCCTGCTACCTCCCCAACCGCTAACACACACTGCTCTAGGGGGCAGAACTGCACCGGAGCGATCTTGACTCCATGGCGTCGGGTCAGTTTTTCAAAAGACGCATTCAGGGGGTCCGACCCCCCGACCCGGGAAGAACTACCGGTACTCCCCCCTCCCCTCCCCTGTTCCCCCACAATAAGAAAAGCACTGAAAACAGAAGACAAAATAAACAAACTGAAAAAAGTAAAGCAACAAAAAAACGCAGCCAAAGGACAGAGCTCTCAGCAGCACTCCCGCTCACTGCAGACCCCTCCCACACACTCCCAGCTGAGAGAGAGAGAGAGAGAGAGAGAGAGAGAGAGAGAGTGTTAGTGTCTGTCTGTCTCTCTCTCTCTGTAGATGCATCATAGGGAACATATGTAACAATCTCTCTTTTTGTTTACCAAAAATGAGAATGAACGTATTTCAAGTGGGTGTTGCCTTGGTTGGAAACGTTTTAAGATTATTTATGAAGTGTAAAGTGGATTTGTCTCAGTTCTCCGTAGTTTTCAATGTATGTGCCATTCAGTAGCGTTCATGTTACAGATGTGCCCTATGCAGTGGTAGGGTCAATAAAATGTCAGTAAAACTTTATTTTAGCAATTATGGAGGGGAAGAACTGCAAATAGCGGGTCCCCACTAATTATCTAACTTACCAACAACGTTTAAAATTAGGTCTTGCGAAGCTGCCAAATAATGCTGTATAATCGTATGTGTCTTCATACACCGGCTGCTATAGTCTGATAGCTTTGATTATATATATATATTTTCTCGTGAACCACAAATGCTATTTGCTTGATTTTTACAGAGTATGTTATAAATACCATTCTTATGAAGCCTGACAAATTGTATGCTGTAATTATGAATATTTTCAAATCATTTGTTTGTTTTTCCTAACATGTTACAAATGTTCCCTATGTGAAAGATGCATTATATCTTAATGACGTCTAAACAATTAAAGATATACAGATTATTATTTTTGGTAAAGTTATAATACATTGCTATTAACTATGTGTGTCAGTAAAAGTTTAAATTTCCTAAAGGATTTTTATTGATCTTGCAAAATAAGTGTTTAGGGAACATTTGTAACATAGAGGTGGGTTAGCTACCGGCTAAGGGCAGCGGCTCCGGCTCCAGCACCATCACCATGTCGCTGGAAAAGCGCTAAGTGAGCTCAGTGTAATGTCTGCTCTGGTGAGCTCACAGTGTGACCTAGTCGTGAGTTCACGTCTTCACTGGGTAGTCCTTGACAACTTAATTGACTCAAATCTTGGGCTTAATTGGTCAAAATGACCATTGGTTGAAGGTACTCAGGGACTGATGTGTAGAGAGACTTATTAAACCTGCAGGATTGTGGTTTTCCCAGATCAGAATTAACCAGATCACCACAAAGGAACATGGTAGGTGCTATTGCAACACAGATTACACACATACATTGAAATCCAAGTTTGCAGTGGTCCTTGGGCCATTGTGTGGTGATCCAGATCACTTCAGCAGGAATTTTGCAGTGGTCTGGACTACAACTCTCTCTCTCTCTCTCTCTCTCTCTCTCTCTCTCTCAATTCAGTGCATTTGAATTGTCAAAGCAATTGGACATGCATACATACATACATACATATACACTCACCTAAAGGATTATTAGGAACACCTGTTCAATTTCTCATTAATGCAATTATCTAACCAACCAATCACATGGCAGTTGCTTCAATGCATTTAGGGGTGTGGTCCTGGTCAAGACAATCTCCTGAACTCCAAACTGAATGTCTGAATGGGAATGAAAGGTGATTTAAGCAATTTTGAGCGTGGCATGGTTGTTGGTGCCAGACGGGCCGGTCTGAGTATTTCACAATCTGCTCAATTACTGGGATTTTCACGCACAACCATTTCTAGGGTTTACAAAGAATGGTGTGAAAAGGGAAAAACATCCAGTATGCGGCAGTCCTGTGGGCGAAAATGCCTTGTTGATGCTAGAGCTCAGAGGAGAATGGGCCGACTCGATTCAAGCTGATAGAAGAGCAACTTTGACTGAAATAACCACTCGCTACAACCGAGGTATGCAGCAAAGCATTTGTGATGCCACAACACGTACAACCTTGAGGCGGATGGGCTACAACAGCAGAAGACCCCACTGGGTACCACTCATCTCCACTACAAATAGGAAAAAGAGGCTACAATTTGCACAAGCTCACCAAAATTGGACAGTTGAAGACTGGAAAAATGTTGCCTGGTCTGATGAGTCTCGATTTCAGAGTCAGAATTTGGCGTAAACAGAATGAGAACATGGATCCATCATGCCTTGTTACCACTGTGCAGGCTGGTGGTGGTGGTGTAATGGTGTGGGGGATGTTTTCTTGGCACACTTTAGGCCCCTTAGTGCCAATTGGGCATCGTTTAAATGCCACGGCCCGTTGTTTCTGACCATGTCCATCCCTTTATGACCACCATGTACCCATCCTCTGATGGCTACTTCCAGCAGGATAATGCACCATGTCACAAAGGTCGAATCATTTCAAATTGGTTTCTTGAACATGACAATGAGTTCACTGTACTAAACTGGCCCCCACAGTCACCAGATCTCAACCCAATAGAGCATCTTTGGGATGTGGTGTGTAACGTTATGTTGGGTGTATTTGGATAAGAGTATTTGGACTCTGAGCTGAAGCACGGATCTAAAGAAGACCTCTCCCCCCCAAAGTTATCAGATTTCCTTAGCTCATCAGCTTGGAACTGGTTTGCATCAAAGTGACAGTTTTGGGGAGGATGGCACCGAGAAGAGGCCAAATAGTTTGGAATTCTGCTATGAGATGTCTGGAGAAAGGGGCCTGTGGGTGATAAAAACTCTTTGAAGTGGATGAGAGCCGAAATCCCGACATAGAGCTACGAACCCAGGCCAACCGGCATTTCCAAAAGATGGCATGGATTGACATCAGTCATAAATCCAAAGTCACAAAAGATTAAGTCTGTTTTAGTTACTTGTGATAAATTGTTGATATCCTAAGCGTTGGCATTAGAGTCATTAGGTGATTAATCGAGTACTGTTCTGTTGGGTTGTTACTGAATAGCCAAAACAATGATTACCCAAATGTCCCCATGTGAAGCATTGATTGTTAAGGTACCAGGAACAGAGATTCCTGAATTCCTTGGACGCCTAGGCAGTTTGGACTTTGAAGTAGAGTCGCGTCGAACTCAGTTGGTAAACGACACTACGACGCAACTCGAAAAAGAGTCGATAGAGGTGATGAAAGTTATGGCTAGCTTAGCACTTGCGAGCTCAAGGGTAGTGAACTGGATCATAAGCAAGTTTGAAAAACTGAAAAAGCTAGGAGAAAAGTATGCTAAAGCGAAAGAAGAAAGAGCCAAACGGCATGGAATGGTTTTAGAATTTGAAGGAAAGCTAGATACTTGTGGAAAACAAGTCATTGTGTTGAATGCTGAAAAAGAGGACTTAATTGAACAGAGAGAGCAATTAGGAAATGATTTAAGACAATGTCAAGTTGAATTGGAAACAACTCTGATCCAAGTAAAAGGTCTGCAAAATGACAGATGTAAAGCGGTTGAAAATGAAAGGATAGTTTTGAAGGACCGGGATGTTTTGGAAATGCGTCTTTGCAAAACAGTCAGGGAGAAAGATTTGGGCACTGTAAAAATGGAGATACTCGAAGGCGAGGTCATACATTTAAAAAGGGACAGTGAAGAAATGAGGAGAGTAAATCAGGTGCTTAGGGGAGAACTCAAATCAACTGAAGTTGAAAATGAGCGTCTCAAGCAACAAATAGGGGCCCTGAAAGCTGCCTCTTGGTGGGCTGCAAAGCTGACACCTGACAGCATAAAGGAACAGCCGGAACCGGCCAATGCACGGAGTCGCACACCGTCTCCACATTTAGGCCCCGGGTTGCCTCGTCCTGATCGTACCCCTCCCTGTAGTCTTTCTCCACCCAGGGTAAGAAGCTCGTCGCACAGACGAACTTCCTCTCCCGAGAGTCCAGACCGAAAGGTTAACATGCGCCAGTTGAGAGAACTGGCTAAAGATTGTGAAACCTTTAACCCAGCAGACAAGGAAGGAAATGTGGAAGCGTATAGTAAGGACATTAAGTATGCTTTGAGTTTCTATCCTGAGGCTACGGAGAAGGAAAAGGTTCTCCTAATCCGCAAAACTACCTCTCGCCAAGTCCATTCTTGGATGGAGAGGCAAGGGTCCATGGTCTGCGATAGGTTTCAACGCTTGTGCAGAGCATTAGTTAGGGACTATTCCAGGTTCATTGATCCAGTGGCAGCAGTGACTGCCGCACAGCAGATCAAACAGGGTAAGCATGAGTCCCCCCGTGATTACTATGAAAAGCTTAGGAAAACCTATTTTGCGGGTCAAGATCGACCCGGGGCCGAGGAAGAGGTGAGCTTTAAAGGGTTGTTTGTTGCTAATTTGTTCCCAGCGATTAAGGAAATGATCATATTACATGCAGACGCAATGTATATGAACATAGCTGAAATTCGAAAAAATGGCACAGAAAGCTTGTGAAAGCAAGTACAATAGCACTTCTGATCGTAAAGATTCAAGCACCCAAGTACTGGCAAGGCGCTCTGAGAGCCCTATTTCTCCACTGGAGTTAGAGGGGACAGAGATTCAAAGAAGGAAAGAACCTCCCAAGGATGGAATCCAAGACACCCAGGCTTACAATAAAAAAAAGAAATCTGCTCCTAGCCTAGGTGGGTTAACTCAGTCTCTGAGCAATGTTGCAGTTTCTGAGCTACTGCTACGCTTAGCTCTGCTCCCTTTGCCCCCTCTTCCCAAACTGGAAGTTAGTAGCCAGGGTAAAGGGCCAGACTCGCCACCTAAGGAATGACTAGCTCTGGAACCACCCCCTGTCCCCGCCTCTGTGTTTTTGATTGGATGTGAGGAACAGCAGGGGGGTTTCTCTGACACATCAGCCCACTGGGACCTCCCAGTGGGGGAAGTTGCCTGCAGGCAAGCTGAACCTTTGGTGATGTTACTGGGTGATCTGACA
The DNA here is from genome assembly GCF_036373705.1 of Amia ocellicauda. Classification (NCBI taxonomy): domain Eukaryota; kingdom Metazoa; phylum Chordata; class Actinopteri; order Amiiformes; family Amiidae; genus Amia; species Amia ocellicauda. The sequence goes on along the minus strand of NW_027102730.1, from coordinate 107,921 downwards.
CAGAGAGGCAGAGCCAAGCAAGTTTACATAGAAGTGACCATTGAGAATGTGTGGGAGTGAGGAGCCTTGTTGGACACTGGGGCTGAAATTTGTTTAATGTCTGCCACCACAATGGGCAACCTGAAACAAATTATGGAAACCTCAGACCAACGACTGAAAGTGGAAGCTTGTAGTGTGAACATTACAAGTTACACAGAGACTAAGGCACAGCTCACTCAAAAGGCATTGTTAGAGTTCACCTTTGGGAAGATTAAGTTGGTTCATCCAGTTTATATTTCCAAATTTGAAACAGAGAAGTTGATCATTGGTCAGGATCTATTGAACAGGTTGTGGGCTCAAGTTGAATCACCAAAGCCGGTGGAATTGAATGACAGATATGATACAGCCACCAAGGTACAACTTCCCAATGAGACCATTTTTTGTGCATGTCCCTAAAGGGGGCACCGGCTTACCATGTAAGCCAACCATTCGAACCCAGGTCCCTACCAACTATTATAGACATAGTGAAGGTCAGGTGCCTGAATAACACCTGAATTCCCAGTCACCTCCCTCTGTTAATCAACTTCCACCTATTGGTTACCGTCAGTAACCATACTCAATACTGAGTAATACCAATTGTTTTTTTGTTTTAATGTACTAGTGTTATAATATGTAACCTGTATATGTGCTAGTATAGGATTGTCAATTTGATTGGAATACATTCTGCTTAAATAATGAACTATTAGTTTGTTTTCTTTGATTTCTCGGGGTCATGAATGGTGAAGTCCACTGTTGAATTCTGTTACATAACTTTGAGATAAATGCTTAACGTCTTATTTTGTCTTGAAGGGGATAACGTCCTAGTCGACCTCAGTCCCATTCAAGAAAGGGGGTATGTAGCGTTATGTTGGGTGTATTTGGATAAGAGTATTTGGGCTCTGAGCTGAAGCACGGATCTAAAGAAGACCTCTCCCCCCCAAAGTTATCAGATTTCCTTAGCTCATCAGCTTGGAACTGGTTTGCATCAAAGTGACAGTTTTGGGGAGGATGGCACCGAGAAGAGGCCAAATAGTTTGATATTCTGCTATGAGATGTCTGGAGAAAGGGGCCTGTAGGTGATAAAAACTCTTTGAAGTGGATGAGAGCCGAAATCCCGACATAGAGCTACGAACCCAGGCCAACCGGCATTTCCAAAAGATGGCATGGATTGACATCAGTCATAAATCAAGCCCCCCTCCAATAGGACACTGGGGGCTGAAACCGAAATCCAATCTCAAAAACTCAGGAACCAATCACCTATTGATCTGACAGACTATAAAGGACAAACAAGGCCTTTCTTTCTCTCTCTCTCTCACCTGAACCAGTAACTCGCTGCCACAGCTCAACCTGTAGCTCTGTTGCCCGAACCAGAACCAGAAACCAACCAAGTCTTTGCCGGCAACAGAAGAGTTAAACTGGGAGAAGGAGATTGAGCCGTACAAAGAATTATTTTAAAGGACTTTATTAAATAAAGAACTTTACAGACTGCGCTGCCCGCCTGTGCCCACCTGATCAGTGGAGTTTTACAGCTGGACAAATGACTAAGTCGACTGAATACGAAAGTGTCAGTCATTTAAATAGCTATTTGAGTTTTAAGAAACTTGACCCTTGGAACAAACAGGGCCCTGCTTTCCTCAAAGACTTTGTCTTCAAGTAACTACGGTGGAAACCTGCTTACAAAGAAGATTTTGTGCACAACCTTGGAGCCTTCAAACCAGTGGAAAATCTGTTTGGAAACGACTCTACTTTCGCGAAACCCCAACTTCCAGGTGCATCGACTGAGTGGAAGTTCTTGGACAAAGCCGAACCGGACTGCCTTTGTTCCAAACCACACGGACCTCGTGCCGTGTGCTGTTATCTGAGCCCGAAGGCAGAGAGGCCTCTCTGCGACGAAGTTCAGATAAGTTTAACAGTTTGGAGTTCATGATTCATGACATTTGAGAAATCAATTAGAAATGTTAATCTGTGATTCATAACTCTAGAATGTGTAATATCATTTAGTTTTCTTAAATATAAATGTGTGTTGCATTAAACTGTTTTGTTGATAATTTTAGAAATAAAATCTGTCAACGCCGAGAAATATCTTCTCATTCCTGTTTAACTGTTTAGTCTGAAATTGACACAAGTTAATAGACACCAGATTATAGGTGGCCCTGCCTATCCTTAATCATTGAATAATAATCAGTTAAGGGAAATTGTGGTAACAAGTAATGATAGGATCTTTCTCTGTACCTAAACGTTAATGAGACTGATATATATATAACGAGAAGTTACCTGACATAAATACTAACCTGCGTAGTTATTGAATGTCTGACTAATAATACTAACAAGAGACTCACCTTCATCTTACTAACTGGTATTGTAGTCAATGTGTTTATAACCTCTTTTGTTTAAGATTTGTGTTATCATATGCGATCCCATGGTCTTTGATTTGGTCACGGAAGTGATTTGTCTTTGATTTGTTGATCTAGAGTTGAATTTTAATTAGTTTTTCCCTTTTGTATAATTAGTGTAGTGCTACATTTAGTCTTTGTTTTGAATAAATTTGACAATTTATATCTTTGGAATTGGTGTCTGCGTCCAATTATTACAGAAATTGAGTTCTACAAGATTCCAGGATTCGTGATAAGGTGATACTATAAATTCACTTCTTTAATTGAAATTTATAAGTGTACCTTACGCTACAGGTGGAACGGGAGCTTCGTGCCCTGGATGTGCATCCCACAAATCTCCATCAACTGCAAGATGCTATCCTATCAATATGGGCCAACATTTCTAAAGAATGCTTTCAGCACCTTGTTGAATCAATGCCACGTAGAATTAAGGCAGTTCTGAAGGCGAAAGGGGGTCAAACACAGTATTAGTATGGTGTTCCTAATAATCCTTTAGGTGAGTGTATATGGAAAAGGAACAATATGTGTACATCTCTGCATATGGTGCCCTAACAGATGTGCAAGTTACATGACAGACAGACACTCACACACACTTTCAAAGACAGACAGATAGACAGACACTCACACACACTTTCACACACTCACTTTCACAGACAGACAGACACAGACACAGACACACTCACTTTCACACAGAGACAGGCACATTTTCACACAGAGACAGACACACAAACACACACAAACAGACACAGACACACATACTTTGACAGACAGACAGACAGACACATGCATATTATGGGTCTTTGTTGGGTAGTGAAATGGGTAGCATCAGTCGCAGTGTGGGTAATGTCAGGGAGCCAATCATAGTCCCCGTTATTTGCATATCGTGGCGCAAAGCATTCTGGGAAAAGCAACTAAACACGTTTAGTCATGTATTTGTCCATAGTTTACACATGAGATGAAAGAGACAGTATGACGTATTGAGCACCTGGGATTCCTCATGTGTATGTGAGGGGCAGAGGAACCGGATCCCAAGTGTGCGTCCCAGGTGCTATAGGTTTCAAAGCATGCAGGGGAATAGGCACCCCACCCTGACACCTATAGAAGACTGGATAGGGAGATATAAATAGCAATGGGGAGACTCTTGTACTTGGTGTGGCTCTATCCATATAGTGGGGCCAGCAGCCACTTAGCAGGTGTAGCAATAGAAGCTCAGCCTGGGGAGACTGGATTTAGCATTTCTTCTCCATTTTGATAACTATCCATAATCATTTCTGCAAAATACTTCTATGATACCTATGTATGTTTTTTACTTGTACTATATTATACTATCAAGTATCAGTGTACACATACAATGTGACCTGTTACATTAATACAGAGGCCACGGAAGGCCAGATCACTAATAGCCACTGTCCCCTGATATTACACTTTTTTACAATCACTTTGGCACTCATTTCAGAACCTTGATGTCATTTTTCAAAACTCTAGACACTAAACTCACACCCGATGATCAAAATGCACATTTTTCAAAACTCTAACACTTTTTTACAATTGCTTGGATACAATACACATCAACCTCAGATCATTTGTTCATTGAACTAAAATGACACAACTTAACATCAAAGTATTACCATTTCAAAATGCAATTCACACATTACATCTGAGATCACTGTCTATTCATTTCATTACAAAGATCTAACTATCAATTGATACAGCTGCTCAAAATGATAAGTGACTGTTGCATTACTCTTAATGCATAGTTTTATGGAAACTGACAAACAGTATTCCATGTTTCGATCATGAAAGTTTCAGGATAATGAGATCCATTGACACCAATAACCGAGGAGCATGGTTTCTTAGGGTTACCATAGACTTGACTGTGTCTTCTTGTTTGTGAAGGAACAGGACTGTGTTTTCCTGTCTGGGTTCCCGCAGGCTTAAGTGTGTTTGTAAACTGCAGCGTAGGTTTGACCTACTATTAGAAAAAAAAAAAAAAAGGAGCGCTAATTAATTGTTCAATATCTGATACGCCGGTGATAATATAAAATAACGTGTTTATAGTTTATAGAAGTTTATAGTGTTTATGGTAAATGAAGAAAAGTCATTAAGTTATATACAAGTTCTATAAATGCAAACATTGAAAAGCATGTTTGTTGTTATTCCTATATAGGATTTAGTATTATTTGTGTTTTCTTGTTTTTTGCTATGTTTTCTCCCCTGTCGTTTATTGTTATTTTGCGGGCTTGCACGCCTTGGTTGTTGTGTACAAAACGATACATAGAAAATGGGAAAACGTGTTACTGTGTGGGAACAGCTCTAGTAAGACGGGCGACCCGCCACTTAAAGGTACACATGTAAGGTACATGTATGATAACTATGGAGTGAAGCGGTGCGTTTGACTGGACAATAGGTGACAGAAAATTAAGGTTTCCAGAAGATGGGACTTTTGATTCAGATAGACTTGAGCACCTAAAAACGGTTTTGCAAAATAGGAATACAAAGCATTAAGAAATGAGAAACCAAAGCTAGCTATCTTAAAACATTTGTTAGAGAAAAGAAAGAAAAGACAACAGGCATAATTCAATCTGAATGCCCCGAAGACAAATTAAAAATATATATATATGTTTTTCAGTATAAATGACAGTCCTCAAGATACTGAAGGAAAATTACTAGATAAGTAATAAATAAGGGTAGTTTGAGACACTGCAGGTCAATATAACATGCCAACCAAAACCATGGTATCTGAATTTACTATGGATATAAATTAATATGTGTCTCTTTGTATGTTTGTACGTTTTCAGTTTGCGCAAGGTAAATGTCCATATTTTGACTTTTTCATGTACTGTATAGTCCAGAATATGACTAAGAGAGTCATAAGTCACAAATAGTTACAGAATGATAGCTAAAAAACGCCAGTTAAATATGTTGTAATAACAGACCTACAAGAAAGTCAGCATTTAACTGTACACAGAATGCTATTGCAAACAGAAATAATAATACAAAATTAAGTTATTTAAATAGGTCTTACGAATACAGAAGTTAAAAGTAACATGTTAGAAATGGAATTAGAGCCAAATTTAGAAATAGGAATCCGAGGCAACCACAAACATTCGGTGAAGGTTTCTTACATATTGATAAATAGATAACCAGATACTCCAGGAAATTAACGATGTGCTCATTTGGAAGCTATGAGTTCCACAATGAAGAGTTTTTAAATCCCTAGAAATAGATCCCTAAATACAATGTGTAGGTAAGAAATTAACTATTGATCAGTTCAATCTGGATTCGGGAACAGTTCTTCTGAACCTGTACTGGTGTAGATTGGACTTCAATAGGAGGAAGTGACACAATAAAGACATGAGCCGCGCAGGAGGACAGTCTTAGTGCCCACGCAGGTTCTTAGTTGGGGAAATCATTGACTGGACACATTTTTTGAAAATGTGCTTTCCTGAAGTACCTGGACATCATTATTGAGATCAATGAAAAGGCTTATTTTCCAAAGATTAAATACATTCATTAACTACAATAATGTAGTGAAATGTATATAAATAGTAATAATACAAATCGATCAAATATAACTTGCATTTTCTTGTAAGAAATTAGGAATAGGAGAAAGAACAGCTGTTGGGATGCAGTGCGATGTTATCCAAAATTGAAAGCGGTTGAGAAAGGAGAGTTTGTTCTGTGTGAGACAAATGTACTGCCACGAGAGACTCTGATGGTGATTGACTGGAATATGAGGGAAAATAATGAAGTTACTACAGGTATAACTAAAGGTGTAACATAACTAATTTAATGAAACATAGTCATGGCAAGTTATAAAACTGTTTGGAAATAGTCCTTTCACAAACAGAAATACCCTATCAATTAGGAAGAGGGGGGCAGGGGGCAAGGGCCGTATGTGCTCCTCTGCTCCCCCTGTTCGCCTGAGCAGACAAGCAGCCTGAGATGAGAGAGAGAGAGAGAGAGAGAGAGAGAGAGAGAGAGAGAGAGAGAGAGAGAGAGAGAGAGAGAGAGAGAGAGAGAGAGAGAGAGAGAGAGAGAGAGAGAGAGAGAGAGAGAGAGAGAGAGAGAGAGAGAGAGAGAGAAGTCAGAGACAAGGCAGAGACTGTAAGTACGTGTAAGGGTTCATAACTTATTACAAACAGAGCAAGAGTGTAATGAATGGTAATTTACACTGCTTGTATTAATAATGATAATAATATTGATGTTGATACAGACGAATACATCACATACTAGATGACAACCGCATAAAACTAATAATAATGAAAATAGGAATAATAGGAGTATGGAAATAATTTCAAATTATGGTTTATTGGTAAAAAATGAATTGAGAAACAAAGATTAATAACTGCCATCATTTACCCAACTACTATTAACTATGGTGTTGAAGGAGCTGCTGTAATAGTTATTGTAATGTTCTCAGGTATTTAAGTTAGATAAAAGGACAAAGATAAGCACATTGTTTTGAAACTTTGACAACTCCACACAAAAAGAGTATCTACACTAGGAAGTAAAGCTGATTCAATAAACACAGGAGATATGATGCTGCTGACGACAGCTGAGTGCTGTACTGAAATAATTTGATAAATGAGATAAATTGGAATCAAGATTATTATTATTTTGAATTGTCCCTTTACTAGAAACCTTATAGATTGTGCGAATGTCAACTAATGTGATAGAGATGCCTTTTATAAGGACGATCTCTGATGTTGTGTGAACCACACATTGTGTCTTCAGACTGATTTATTCCACATGGCAGATATGCATATTATGAATCGTGTCCTGAAGGAACCGATGTCTGACCCATATGGAGAAGATGCTGGTGTTCTTGTTGAGACACAGTAGGCCGAGGGCGCGGCTTTAAAGACAGCCTCACAGCAACTTGAACAGACCAATGCTGAGGTCCACTACGCTGAAGTGATGCTTGACTCAGTGGAGAAATAAGTTAAAATACTATAATTAAAGGTTTTCCAGATTATAGGAATCTACAATATATTGTGAAACTGCTCAGATGACGTCCGCAGTAGCACATATTCTTCTATTGATAGTTTAATTTATAATGTACTATTAGTGGAGATGTCACATTATTCAAATGAATAGAATGACAGCCATGAAGTCAGAATCAGTCCATTGCCCTTCACTTAAGATTTGTACAATGTATAATGTTTATAAATCAAAACGCAACAAATATATGTACAATACAGTTTACAAACTGAATTTGTAAAAAAGAATGTTTTGCTGACTTTTGTATTCTCTTTGAAGCAACAAAATGTATGTGTTATGTATGTCGTAACTAGGGTTTGACTTTTATGACCTGGGGCTGGATGAAATTTAATTTGAGATGCACTGTAAAAGCTCCAGGAAATTGCAACTGGCCACTGCACCTTCCATAAGAGAGCTCAAACATTTGCTAATGCATTGGTTGCCTCACAGGCACTCTTTCCCTGGTTTGCCCATGTGGCGCATGGTGTTGGCCACACGGGCAAAGGGGGGATGTGTGCATCAGTCTTTTAAATTGGTTTGCCCCAGGTTTTATAGTAACAGCTTAGCAATATTGTAGAACTTGCCACATTTGTCAAGCTCATAATCCTGCAATATGCAAATAGATTGTGTTCAAAAGCTTAAATGTTGTGGATATGAATATATACTTGTAATAATATATAGGTGTTCTAAATGGGTTGAAGCCTATCCCGTAGGAAGGCTGAAGTAGTAAAAGTAGCAAAAATACAGTTAAGGGATGTTATATGTAGATTTCGCATTCCAGGGAAATTTCCAGTGATAGGAACACTCACTTCACTGGGACAATAGTGCAGGAACTATGCAAAGCCCTGCGAGGTAAACAACATTTTCACTGCCCCATCAGGCTCAGTCAGCTGGAGCAGTGGAGAAACAAAATGGGATATTAAAGAATAAGCTGTCTAATATATGCAAACAAACAGGACTCAAACGTCCAGATCCCCTTCCTATAGTCCTAATGACAATGAAATCGTCAGCAAATTGAGAAAAACAGGTCTTTCTCTGTGTGAGATTATTATGGGATGACTTATGAGACTCTCCATCACTCCTCCATTGTCTGTAAGGGAAATGGACATCCACTTGATGGATGATGCTCTGTTGTCTTTTTGTATGGGACTAACACGTGCTTTCGAAGCTGTCCATTCACAGATGAAAGCCGCCCAGACTGAACCATCCCAGCAGGTTTACCACCCCTTCCAGCAAGGTGACTGTGTATATCAAAGCACACAAGAGAAAGTCCTCCCAACAGCCCAGGTGGACAGGGCCCTACCAGGTGCTCCTGACCACCCACACAGCTGTGAAGTGCCTAGGAACGACGACATGGATCCACTCCTCACACTGCAAACTTGCCAATCGAGGCGAACAGCACAACCCTGGTGGAGAACAGAGGGATAAAGGAATTGTTCTTCCACATCAGATTTGACATTACTGTATGTATGCAGGCCCTTGTAATTGCTTTTCCAATACTGCCAACTGGTTATTGATGATTGATTTCACATTGTGGTACGAGTATCGAGTGAAATGAGTGCTATCCACCTCAACAACACAGCGATAACATGGAGCCGGCAGGTGATCCAGGTCACAATAGAGGTCAAGCAGTGGGAGGAGGAAGACGTGGTGGTCAAAGGTGTAGCGTAAGGTACACTTATAAAATTCAATTAAAGAAGTGAATTTATAGTATCACCTTATCACGAATCCTGGAATCTTGTAGAACTCAATTTCTGTAATAATTGGACGCAGACACCAATTCCAAAGATATAAATTGTCAAATTTATTCAAAAACAAAGACTAAATGTAGCACTACACTAATTATACAAAAGGGAAAAACTAATTAAAATTCAACTCTAGATCAACAAATCAAAGACAAATCACTTCCGTGACCAAATCAAAGACCATGGGATCGCATATGATAACACACAAATCATTAAACAAAAAAGGTTATAAACACATTGACTACAATACCGGTTAGTAAGACGAAGGTGAGTCTCTCATTAGTATTGTTAGTCAGACATTCAATAACTATGCAGGTTAGTATTTATGTCAGGTAACTTCTCGTTATATATATATCAGTCTCATTAACGTTTAGGTGGAGAGAAAGATCCTATCATTACTTGTTACCACAATTTCCCTTAACTGATTATTATTCAATGATTAAGGATAGGCAGGGCCACCTATAATCTGGTGTCTATTCACTTGTGTCAATTTCAGACTAAACAGTTAAACAGGAATGAGAAGATATTTCTCGGCGTTGACAGATTTTATTTCTAAAATTATCAACAAAACAGTTGAATGCAACACACATTTATATTTAAGAAAACTAAATGATATTACACATTCTAGAGTTATGAATCACAGATTAACATTTCTAATTGATTTCTCAAATGTCATGAATCACAAACTCCAAACTGTTAAACTTATGTGAACTTCGTCGCAGAGAGGCCTCTCTGGCTTCGGGCTCAGATAACAGCACACGGCACGAGGTCCGTGTGGTTTGGAACAAAGGCAGTCCGGTTCGGCTTTGTCCAAGAACTTCCACTCAGTCGATGCACCTGGAAGTTGGGGTTTCGCGAATGTAGAGTCTTTTCCAAACAGATTTTCCACTGGTTTGAAGGCTCCAAGGTTGTGCACAAAATCTTCTTTGTAAGCAGGGTTCCACCGTAGTTACTTGAAGACAAAGTCTTTGAGGAAAGCAGGGCCCTGTTCGTTCCAAGGGTCAAGTTTCTTAAGACTCAAATAGCTATTTAAATGACTTTCGTATTCAGTCGACTTAGTCAATTGTCCAGCTGGATGGCTGGGCACAGGCGGGCAGCGCAGTCTGTAAAGTTCTTTATTTAATAAAGTCCTTTAAAAGAATTCTTCGTACGGCTCAATCTCCTTCTCCCAGTTTAACCCTTCTGTTGCTGGTAAAGACTTAGTTGGTTTCTGGTTCCGGTTCTGGCAACAGAGATACAAGTTGAGCTGTGGCAGCGAGTTACTGGTTTAGGTGAGAGAGAGAGAGAGATGCCGTGCGTTACCCTTTATACGCCTGTCAGATCAATAGGTGATTGGTTCTTTAGTTTGTGAGATTGGATTTCGGCTTCAGCCCCCAGTGTCCTATTGGAGGGGGGCTTGATGTATGACTGATGTCAATCCATGCCATCTTTTGGAAATGCCGGTTGGCACGGGTTCGTAGCTCTGTGTCGGGATTTCGGCTCTCGTCCATTTCAAAGAGTTTTTATTTCCTACAGGCCCCCTTCCCCAGACATCTCACAGCAGGGATTCCAAGCTATTTGGCCCATTCTTGGTGCCATCCTCCCAAGACTGTCACTTTGATGTAAACCAGTTCACATGCTGATGAGTTAAGGAAATCTGATAAATTTGGGGGGGAGAGGTCTTCTTTAGATCAGTGCTTCAGCTCAGAGCTAAAATGCTCTTATCAGAATACACCCAACATAACGCTACACTGGTTAATTCTGTTCTGGGAAAACCACAATCCTGCAGGTTTAATAAGTCTCTCTACACATCAGTCCCTGAGTACCTTCAACCAATGGTCATTTTGACCAATTAAGCCCAAGAATTGAGTCAATTAAGTTGTCATGGACTACCCAGTGAAGACGTGAACTAACGACTAGGTCACACTGTGAGCTCACCAGAGCAGACATTACACTGAGCTCACTGTGAGCTCACTTAGCGCTTTTCCAGCGACATGGTGCCGGTGCTGGAGCCGGAGCTGCTGCTCGGCCTGGGATCCAGCTGATCTTTTTTGAACCGGCCCGCTTTTCCACCGGTTTTGACGTCACTGGATGTGGGCGTTCCCAAGCATGGAGTAGAAGTGGAGAAACACAGCAATAGTAATCAGCACCGAGGCGACTGCGTCTTTAAACCCCATTTAACATCACAATCAAACTCATTCCGCGTCTATGGCAAATCGTAACCCTAATGTTACAAATGTTCCCTAAACACCTATTTTGCAGGATCAATAAAAAATTATTAGGATTTTTTAAACTTTTACTGACACACATAGTTAATAGCAATGTGTTATAACTTTACCGAAAATAATAATCTGTATATCTTTAATTGTTTAGACGTTATTAAGATATAATGCATCTTTCACATAGGGAACATTTGTAACATGTTAGGAAAAACAAACAAATGATTTGAAAATATTCATAATTACAGCATACAATTTGTCAGGCTTCATAACAATGGTATTTATAACATACTCTGTAAAAATCAAGCAAATAGCATTTGTGGTTCACGAGAAAATATGTATATATAATCAAAGCTATCAGACTATAGCAGCCGGTGTATGAAGACACATACGATTATACAGCATTATTTGGCAGCTTCGCAAGACCTAATTTTAAACGTTGTTGGTAAGTTAGATAATTAGTGGGGACCCGCTATTTGCAGTTCTTCCCCTCCATAATTGCTAAAATAAAGTTTTACTGACATTTTATTGACCCTACCACTGCATAGGGCACATCTGTAACATGAACGCTACTGAATGGCACATACATTGAAAACTACGGAGAACTGAGACAAATCCACTTTACACTTCATAAATAATCTTAAAACGTTTCCAACCAAGGCAACACCCACTTGAAATACGTTCATTCTCATTTTTGGTAAACAAAAAGAGAGATTGTTACATATGTTCCCTATGATGCATCTACAGAGAGAGAGAGACAGACAGACACTAACTCTCTCTCTCTCTCAGCTGGGAGTGTGTGGGAGGGGTCTGCAGTGAGCGGGAGTGCTGCTGAGAGCTCTGTCCTTTGGCTGCGTTTTTTTGTTGCTTTACTTTTTTCAGTTTGTTTATTTTGTCTTCTGTTTTCAGTGCTTTTCTTATTGTGGGGGAACAGGGGAGGGGAGGGGGGAGTACCGGTAGTTCTTCCCGGGTCGGGGGGTCGGACCCCCTGAATGCGTCTTTTGAAAAACTGACCCGACGCCATGGAGTCAAGATCGCTCCGGTGCAGTTCTGCCCCCTAGAGCAGTGTGTGTTAGCGGTTGGGGAGGTAGCAGGGTGTGAAAATATCAAGTCTGCTGCCATTGTTATCTTCTTAAAAACCACTGATCTGCTCAATCAGCTAGTGGCTAATGGCACAGTGTTAGACGACACTTTCACCCCGGTGTTGCCGCTCGCTGCTCCTGCCCGGAAGGTAACGCTGTCTAACGTCCCTCCGTTCATCCGCACCGGCTCGGGCAGCTGATGTCCGGCATTAAGAGGGTCCCGCTGGGCTGCAAAGCCCCGCAACTGAAACACGTCGTGTCCTTCCGAAGGCAGCTGTATATGATCCTCAATAACATCAATGAGGATCTTAATGTCTCCGAAGTTGGATCTCTCTTGCTGCCACCACCACGAAGATTGCTCTTTAGTAATGTTGGAAAGTCAAAGACAGCAACCGTCAGGGTTCTTGCATATGACGTATTCGTGCTGCACCTCTCTGCAAGGATCCAGGACAGTTTGTCAATGTAAACTCCAGTGCCTGGGAACTTTTCCACCTAAAAGACAATGGTAAATAAAAAACAAGTTTATCCCCAAACTATTCTTATATTATGTTAAGTGGAATACATTATCAGTAAGGCTGTGATTTTGTTACAGAAATGTGTTATTAAAGACCACAGTATGTCTCAATTCTAAGTTTATTAATTTACAGACATAATAAAGTCAGTGAATCTGTGACACCCATAATTCAATTACATTCTTATTATCAACTATAACTATGAATATAACTGATAATGTAGCATCATTAGATTGTTTACAACCAATATTTGTTTTCAATATATATATTTTTACCTTGTCTTTGTAATATTGTAGACCAAGAGTGTTATACCTGTTTTGGTGATTCTTTGTCAGATTCAGAACAATTTGCTGTGGGGCTGTCAGAACCACTTGATGGTGACACACTTTTGTCTTCATTGCTGATAAATGTGGCTTTTGTTACAATTTTTTTCAGATTGTCCAAAAGGTCTGGAATCTCTGGAGAAAAAAACCTTAGTATTAAATGATAATCATTTCTAGTAATATATTTAATGCAAAGTGAAAACAAAACCATCAATGCCTGCAATTATACTTGAGAGACTTGCTCTATGTTATTGGCAAACTGACCTTTTTGTGGGTCATTAACATTAGCTACGAAAAAAATAAAAAAGATAAAATACAAGAATTTCCAGGTCTAATGTAATGCATATAGTCATTAATGTAGGATTATGAAGTTATGTTGAAAAACTTTATTTAATAATCAGTATTATTAAACTATTAGACAGTGCACATTAAGAGTCTGTATTGTGGTTCTAGATTACTTCAGTATGATCAACTATAATACATTACTCTGGAATCTAAATTACTGAAGAATAACATTTATCAAGGTAAGGAATTATTTGCTATAAATAAAAAAACTTACCATCAACCATACGGTTTCGAAGACATTGGTTTTCATTTTTAAGTCTTGTGTTTTCCTTTTCGAGCTGCTTAACGTTTTGCTGTAGCTCAACTTCACTGGACTCTTTAAATGTCTGTAGAATATGACGGGATCTAATTCTTGAAGCTCCATCGGTTTTCTTTCTTATTTTGTGCTGTATTCAGAGAGGAAAAGAGTTTAAAATGAAAATATATATATATATATGAATATGATTAAAAAAAAACAATCCTGCAATACATTTATTTAATATTTGCAGTAATTATCTCACCGGTAACTGTGGTTCATCAAGGTCACTATCATCTGAAATTTGAAGTTTTTTGTTTGGTTTAGGTACTCTCTTCATTTTAGGAGAGGGCATTTTTGTTAGGTCATTAAGTTTTCTTCTTAGTTCGCCTTCTTTTCCTAAAATAAAAATAAAATAAATAAAACCCTGCATTATGTCCACAGATATTTGGGGATTATATTTATTTGTCATAAAAATACTGTGCTTTGACCATACAAATTAAGATGAACAGCCAACACTGAATCAAAACTGAAGTTAAATTATATCTGGTTTAATTTATTTTGTGATTTGGGGGATTTTATTGTAAAGCACAACACACAATAAATCGTTCTTACAAATGCCAGTCAAGTATGACGAGTTTTTAGCGCCCTCACCACCACCTACCATGTTATAAGAGTATGTTAGACGTACAACACATTAATAACTTAAACATTCATTTCAAATATACTGTGATTGTATATATCAAATAGCATGTAAAGACTTTAATGTTTTTTTTTTTTTAAATAAACATTGTTACCAGTCATAATGATCTGCGCTTCATGGACAGGCCATCCACCTTTTGGAGGTTTGTTCGTGTCTCTCCACTCTGCTCTGAAGTTTCGAGTCGTCTCTTCGTCATCATCAGCAATGCTGAATAAATCAAAATTGCGAAAGCAAGCAGTGGGAATCACGCTGTAAGAGTCTTTGTCGACCCCGCTTTCCCACTTCACCAACGCGTGCATCACCGCCATACTACCTTCACCTTCTCGTCCGTTTTTCCCCCGACAAGTCACGGCACAAAAAACAGTCCCGCTCTGCATTCTGGTACTTGGCGTTCTTAATAACACCAACAGGGTGTAATCGCATAGACCACTCGAGTATAAAGTACTACATATCCCATCTGTTACAGTTTTTTTTCTTCTTCTGAAACTGCAAGCGCACTACATAAAGTTTGGCAAATGAAGAAATTTGGATGATGAGTTTACAATCTTATAAACAGTATTTAAGTAAACCTAGATATGCAATTCCAAAAAGAACAGCATCGAGATGGAGAAACAGGATACAAGAATAATAATACAATGTTTATACTTTTTGTATTTTAATTACAGTATGTAATTATTGCCTTTTGATTTACATTTACAGAAAAAGAACGGCGGCAAACGTGGACTACCCAACAAGAAGCAACAAAGTTACTAAAATATCAGATTCTCAGGTAAGCTTCATGCAGCCATACATGTATAATTATAAAATCAATCCAAAAAATAGACCTTGTTTACCCTACAACTGATTTGAGTGTTAATTCTATTTAAGATATAAAAAAATATTTTATTTTCTGAACTAATAATCTGTGAACATTCTATTATCTCTATAATTTTAATTAATACATTTATTTTATTATTGGTGGAACATTATGTTTTTCAGCTCAGATGATTTCACATACCATCAATTTTTCTGTTAATAAATGTGCAAAAACAAATCAGATGGATAGGCCCCTACATATGAACATTAAGTTAAAGGCCTAGAGTGAGTGTTCTTCACTTCCAGTCATGGCGGGCCACAATCCAGCTCTTTGTAACTCATCAACAACCAAAGACCTGGGAAAAGGGTTAAATGGCTTCAGTTAAGCCAATTAGGTAATTAAGAGCTCAACTGGAAAAAAAACAGCAGGCATAGGGGTACTTTAGGACCACAGTCACTGATATAACCTACAATGTTGTTGTAATGAAAATCAGCAGACAGTGGGCCTCCTCCAGGACTAAGGTTGAGAAGCACTGGTCTTGAAGACCACAATAACAATCGACCTCAAGGGCTAGGGATATTCGAGGTGATGCTAAACCAGTCCTGAATGTTTAAATATAATGTTATTTTCTTGTAGTGTGCCGTTGCTGTTAATGCAACCAGTTATATTGAGCCATCAAATACAGAAGCTGACGAAAGACATCAACATGTAAATTTAGTTGTAAATTTAAAGTGTGTGTGAAAAGTATTTTGTATATGGAGATTAACCCATAGTTTCACAGATAAATTGTGGACCAGTGATATTCAGGATCTTCAAAACAAGTCCTGAATGCTCAAACTTAACACTTCTTTTTTTAGAGTGTCGTTGCTGTCAATCCAGCCAGTGATGTGGAGCCATCAGATACAGAAGCTGATGAAAAACAACATGTAAATTTCCTAAATTAATATGGTGCATCAAAATACTTATTTAGCACTTTCAACTGTTTCTTTGTGATTCCTAAAATTACTTTACAGGCTGGGGCTGGGGGAAGACACTGCGCCCGCCTGGAGAAGCCTGTACAAGCCCCCCTCAATAAGAGAGCTGGCAATCTGCAGTGGAGGGTGTTACACACCATTATTGCTGTCAATTCTTTTATTACTGTTCTTAACCCTGCTGTGTCCGACGCCTGCCCATTCTGTGCTCAGAGAGAGACCGTGTTTCACTGTTTCAGCACTTGCTCTCGGTTGTCACCCATTTTTAGTCTTTTAACTCGTCTTTTTACTGATCTTAACCTGATTTTTAACACAAAGGTTTTTATTTTAGGGGCGCGATACACCAGAAAGACCAAACATGTGGACCAGCTGGTAAACTTCTTGCTGGGCCAGGCTAAAATGGCCGTCTATAAGACTAGGAAGAACAGAGTGTGTGGGGAGGGCAGTGAGGATGCAGTGAGAGTGTTTGCCATGCTGGTCAAGTGCAGAGTCAGACTAGAGTTTAACTATTACAGGCTGATGAATGATTTGGAGAGTTTTGAACAGGTCTGGTGTATTAATGATGCCCTTTGTGAATTGTATGACGGGGAGTTGGTTTTTATTATGTAATTCATTTATAGGGTTTAGTATTTGATGGTTGTTTTGTTGTGTGTATTGGGTTGCTTTCTTTAAAAGTGTACAGATCAGTGGCGGAGTTAATGCTTGTTGGGGGGAGACAAACAAAGGGGAACACTATTTTTTATTTATTTATTTTCTTTTGTATGAATTATTGCGTGTTGCAAACAGGCAATGAAGTCTGATAAAAGTCAAAAAGTCTCTCTCTCTCTCACACACACACACACAGCCAGCAAGACACACAGAGCCAGCCAGCTCAGCGATGACATCACAAACATCTCTCTCAGGTGACTCCTATGACATCACAGAGCACGTACATTCCGTTGCTTGCCGTCTGTCAACCACTCAGTCACTGCCAGCCAGACTGGCTGGCTGACTGGATGGTGGGGCTGCTTGCTGCTGCTGCGTACCTTAGCAAGCTTATTTGCTTGACCGGCCTTCCTCCTCCGCCCACATGCCCACCTATGTCCGATCTGCTGTTCACCTGGATCACAGCTCCGCCCCAACAAGGCAGAGCCCCCCAAGAATGGTACAAACTCACCCACGATCCCCTCCACGGAAAGCTATAGCAAAAGGCAAAAGCATTATATGTAATGAAGAGGAACCCGAGTCCAAGACGCATCCGACCAGCCATACATATTTGTGTGTATTAAAGATCACATTTTATTACATTTAGATTTTCTGTACTTTATTACATCTTTTTGTGATTTTTAAATGTATTGTTTCTTTTCCTTATATATGTATGTATGTATGTATGTATGTGTGTGTGTGTCTGTGTGAAAGTGTATGTGTTTGTGTGTCTCTGTGTGAAAGTGAGTGTGTGTGTGTCTGTCTCTGTGTTTGTGTGTCTGTCTCTGTGTGAAAGTGAGTGTGTGTGCGTGTGTCTGTCTGTGAAAGTGTGTGTGTGTGTGTGGGTGTGACAGTGTGTATGAGTGTCTGTCTGTCATGTAACTCGCACATCTGTGAGGGCACAATTTTTGCAGAAAGAGATGTACACATTTTGGAGCAACATATGCTGCCATCCAGACATCGTCTTTTCCAGGGACATCCCTGCATTTTTCAGCAGGATAACGCCAAACCACATTCTGCCCAGATTACAAGCGCATGGTTGCGTAGGCAGAGAGTGCGGGTGCTAGCATGGCCTGCCTGCAGTCCTGACCTGTCTCCGAATTGAGAATGTGTGGCGCACTATGAAGTGCAAATTAAGACAACGAAGGCCCTGTGCAGTTGCGCAGCTGAGGAAATGCATAATGGATGAATGGGGGGAAATCCCACTTGCTAAACTTAACCAAGTGGTGTCTTCAGTGCCCAAGTGCTTAATAAGTGTTATTAAAAGAAAAGGTGATGTTACATAGTGGTAAACAGTCGACTGTCCCAACTTTCTTGGTTTCTTTTCACTGCTAATGAGATGCTGTAGAGTGAGTTTTCAGGAGCTCTAATCGTATTGATGAGTTCATGCAGCATTTGTAATTGAATTTCAAAAAGAAATCCTTGCTGTCTGGCCTGTGTGTATGAGATGTACTCTGTCAATCTTTGGCTAACAACTGAAACATTGGTAGAACAGAAATGGCAACATAAAAAAGAAAAGTACATTTTAAAAGAGCACATTAAATAGGATGAATATACAGTTTTTTACAATCACTTTGTCACTAATTTCAGAACCTTGATGTCATTTTTCAAAACTCTAGACACAAAACTCAAAACGGTCATCACTTGTAACACAGGCTGTCCAATGTTCAAAACATTGCATTGTGCATTCATATCTTTAAAGAAACCTTGCACTTGCAGACTTGTTGGTTCAAATAATTCATTTATCATGAAATACCATAGTAACATTTATTTAGATCACCCACACAGAAGATACCGATAGTTTCACTGTGTAGTTGTTCGTACAATCATTAAATATTGTAGTACAAAATATGTGATACATGTTTCATTATGGTACTACACATAAATACATCACTGTAAAAGGACTAGTAGAGAGAATACTACAGACACAGTGGAATCATTGAACAAAATCTGAAATGTATTGATGCAATACAATCAAATCACACCATAGGTTTCTTTGAATCCATGCAACAATAATTAGCTACAAAAAAGAACAAAACTACAGTAAAATGTCAACTGCAGTGTTCCTCACCTGGCTTAGTGTAAAACAAAGGATTGATTACTGTACTTCTGAATTTCCATCAGCCCTGTGTTCAGGTTCAGGTTCTCACAACCATTTTTCACAAGAGGCATCTTGAAACTGAACATACCTGAACATACTCAGTCATCAGCTGCTTCACTCTGTCTGCATTTCTTTCAAAAGGCACACTATACTCTGTGCTACACATTGGTATGCAGTATACAGTCATTTGACAATTGAGAGTAGCCTAATGTTTAGTGCATGCTGAAGACTTGCCGCTTCTCAGTACGGAAATTTCTGATGATTGAGGCCACAGTTGATCCTGAGTTGATTCTGAGGTTTGATTGAATCATTGTAGCTGCCTCAGTCATGGTCATTCCATGATTTACAACATGCTCTACAACTATTTCTCGGATTTCACTGGACACTATTTGCTGTTGCTGCCGCTGTCTGGTCCGTGGCCTTGTCCTCTACCACGTTCCCCCAACACCTCTCAAATGAGGCCCATGGCTGCCTCTCTGGTGAGGCCTAAGCCCTCCTCTATGACGAGGCCCACGACCACCTCTCAGAAGGGGTGCATGTCCCCTTCCATTCCTTTGACCACCACGTCTTCCTCCTCCCACTGCTTGACCTCTATTGTGACCTGGATGACTTGCCGGCTCCATGTTATCACTGTGTTGCTGGGGTGGATAGCACTCATTTCACTCGATACTCGTACCACAATGTGAAATCAATCATCAATAACCAGTTGGCAGTATTGGAAAAGCAATTACAAGGGCCTGCATACATACAGTAATGTCAAATCTGATGTGGAAGAACAATCATCTTCAACCAGGTTGGAGCGTTAGTTGCAATGCCTTTAATACACGCAGCGTGGAGAGGAACAGTGACTCAAGTAGATCCCAAAGTCGCTCTGCCTTCATTTTAACAGTCA
Source organism: Amia ocellicauda (assembly GCF_036373705.1). Lineage (NCBI taxonomy): Eukaryota > Metazoa > Chordata > Actinopteri > Amiiformes > Amiidae > Amia > Amia ocellicauda. The sequence continues at coordinate 87,940 of NW_027102730.1, read as the reverse complement.
GAGCTTTTATACACAAAAATCAAAGAGCTGGTTATAATCAGAAAGTCATTACTATGTTATCTTAAAAGTTAGCTAAGCAGAATTTATATCATTATAGGACAGAGTTCATAGATCAACACATGGATTAGGGAGCAGGCACTTCAATCATACTGTTTGACATTGTCTCCAAGATTCTCATCGTAAATAACAAACAGAAATCAAACTACCTTCTGGCCTGACCTTCTAGCTTGACCTTATCTTTCTTAAGTATACAAGAGAGAAAAACAGGTATTAGAGAAAGAATTTCTAACTTTCCTTCCACACTGCAAACATGGTGTGGAAAAGTGCTACATGATGATGAATGATGATGAAATATTACATCCATAGATAATGTAGTCCAACTGGTTCATGCTCCTCGTTTATTGATGTCAATGGATCTCATTATCCTGAAACTTTCATGATCGAAACATGGAATATTGTTTGTCAGTTTCCATAAAATTATGCATTAAGAGTAATGCAACAGTCACTTATCATTTTGAGCAGCTGTATCAATTGATAGTTAGATCTTTGTAATGAAATGAATAGACAGTGATCTCAGATGTAATGTGTGAATTGCATTTTGAAATGGTAATACTTTGATGTTAAGTTGTGTCATTTTAGTTCAATGAACAAATGATCTGAGGTTGATGTGTATTGTATCCAAGCAATTGTAAAAAAGTGTTAGAGTTTTGAAAAATGTGCATTTTGATCATCGGGTGTGAGTTTAGTGTCTAGAGTTTTGAAAAATGACATCAAGGTTCTGAAATGAGTGCCAAAGTGATTGTAAAAAAGTGTAATATCAGGGGACAGTGGCTATTAGTGATCTGGCCTTCCGTGGCCTCTGTATTAATGTAACAGGTCACATTGTATGTGTACACTGATACTTGATAGTATAATATAGTACAAGTAAAAAACATACATAGGTATCATAGAAGTATTTTGCAGAAATGATTATGGATAGTTATCAAAATGGAGAGGAAATGCTAAATCCAGTCTCCCCAGGCTGAGCTTCTATTGCTGCACCTGCTGGCCCCACTATATGGATAGAGCCACACCAAGTACAAGAGTCTCCCCATTGCTATTTATATCTCCCTATCCAGTCTTCTTTATGTGTCAGGGTGGGGTGCCTATTCCCCTGCATGCTTTGAAACCTATAGCACCTGGGACGCACACTTGGGATCCGGTTCCTCTGCCCCTCACATACACATGAGGAATCCCAGGTGCTCAATACGTCATACTGTCTCTTTCATCTCATGTGTAAACTATGGACAAATACATGACTAAACGTGTTTAGTTGCTTTTCCCAGAATGCTTTGCGCCACGATATGCAAATAACGGGGACTATGATTGGCTCCCTGACATTACCCACACTGCGACTGATGCTACCCATTTCACTACCCAACAAAGACCCATAATATGCGTGTGTCTGTCTGTCTGTCTGTCAAAGTATGTGTGTGTGTTTCTGTGTGTGTCTGTGTCTGTCTGTCTGTGTGTGAAAGTGTGTGTGTGTCTGTCTGTCTGTCTGTCATGTAACTTGCACATCTGTGAGGGCACCACTAATGCAGAAAGAGATGTACACATATTGTTTATTTTCCATATATATGTATGTATGTATGTATGCATGTCCAATTGCTTTGACAATACAAATGAATTGAATTGAGAGGGAGAGAGAGAGAGTAAGAGAGAGAGAGAGAGAGACAGACAGACAGACAGACAGAGAGACACACACACACACACACACACACACACAGAGAGCCAGCCAGCCAGCTCAGCGATGACATGACGAGCCTCTCTCAGCTTACTGCTATGACATCACAGAGCACGTACATTCCGTTTAACAAATCGTTAAACAAAAAAGGTTATAAACACATTGACTACAACACCGGTTAGTAAGACGAAGGTGAGTCTCTCGTTAGTATTATTAGTCAGACATTAAATAACTACGCAGGTTAGTATTTATGTCAGGTAACTTCTCGTTATATATATATCAGTCTCATTTACGTTTAGGTGCCGAGAAAGATCCTATTTGTTACCACAATTTCCCTTAACTGATTATTATTCAATGATTAAGGATAGGCAGGGCCACCAATAATCTAATGTCTATTAACTTGTGTCAATTTCAGACTAAACAGTTAAACAGGAATGAGAAGATATTTCTCGGCGTTGACAGATTTTATTTCTAAAATTATCAACAAAACAGTTTAATGCAACTCACATTTATATTTAAGAAAACTAAATGATATTACACATTCTAGAGTTATGAATCACAGATTAACATTTCTAATTGATTTCTCAAATGTCATGAATCACAAACTCCAAACTGTTAAACTTATGTGAACTTCGTCGCAGAGAGGCCTCTCTGGCTTCGGGCTCAGATAACAGCACACGGCACGAGGTCCGTGTGGTTTGGAACAAAGGCAGTCCGGTTCGGCTTTGTCCAAGAACTTCCACTCAGTCGATGCACCTGGAAGTTGGGGTTTCGGGAATGTAGAGTCGTTTCCAAACAGATTTTCCATTGGTTTGAAGGCTCCAAGGTTGTGCACAAAATCTTCTTTGTAAGCATGGTTCCACCGTAGTTACTTGAAGACGAAGTCTTTGAGGAAAGCAGGGCCCTGTTTGTTCCAAGGGTCAAGTTTCTTAAGACTCAAATAGCTATTTAAGTGACTGACACTTTCGTATTCAGTCGACTTAGTCAATTGTCCAGCTGTAAAACTCCACTGATCAGGTGGGTCTGTGAAGTTATTTATTTAATAAAGTCCTTTAAAATAATTCTTCGCTCAATCTCCTTCTCATAGTTTAACTCTTCTGTTGCCGGCAAAGACTTGGTTGGTTTCTGATTCCGGTTCTGGCAACAGAGCTACAGGTTGAGCTGTGGCAGCGAGTTTCTGGTTCAGGTGAGAGAGAGAGAGAGAGAAAGACTGTCCGCTGTTCCTTATAGTCTGTCAGATCAGTAGGTGATTGGTCCCTGAGTTCTTGAGATTGGATTTCGGTTTCAGCCCCCAGTGTCCTATTGGAGGGAGGCTTTATTTATGACTGATGTCAATCCATGCCATCTTTTGGAAATGCCGGTTGGCCTGGGTTCGTAGCTCTATGTCGGGATTTCGGCTCTCATCCACTTCAAAGAGTTTTTATCACCTACAGGCCCCTTTCTCCAGACATCTCATAGCAGAATTCCAAACTATTTGGCCTCTTCTCGGTGCCATCCTCCCCAAAACTGTCACTTTGATGCAAACCAGTTCCAAGCTGATGAGCTAAGGAAATCTGATAACTTTGGGGGGGGAGAGGTCTTCTTTAGATCAGTGCTTCAGCTCAGAGCCCAAATGCTCTTATCCAAATACACCCAACATAACGCTACATATGTATGTATGTATGTATATATGTGTAGAAGGAAAATTAGAAATTATTTTCTTACACCTGTTTTTCTCTCTTGTATACTTAAGAAAGATACGGTCAAGCTAGAAGGTCAGCCCAGAAGATAGTTTGATTTCTGTTTGTTATTTACGATGAGAACCTTGGAGACATTGTCAAACGGTATGACCTACGTGCCTGTTCCCTAAAACCATGTGTTGACCTATGAACTCTGTTCTATAATGATATATGTTCTGCTTAGTTAGCCTTTAAGATAACATAGTAATGACTTTCTAGCATGTATGGATGTATGTATGTATGTATATATATATATATATATATATATATATATATATGTATGTATGTCCAATTGCTTTGACAATACAAATGAATTGAATTGAGAGGAAGAGAGAGAGAGAGAGAGAGAGAGAAAGAGAGAGAGAGAGACAGACAGACAGACAGACAGCTCAGCGATGACATCACGAGCCTCTCTCAGCTGACTGCTATGACATCACAGAGCACGTACATTCCGTTGCTTGTCGTCTGTCAACCACTCAGTCACTGCTAGCCAGACTGTCCCTAAGACAAAGTGTACAATACTTCAATTATATCTCCTCCAGACAGATAAAGAGTATTAAGAGCTACGATGAAGATACCCAGGAGACGTAAAAAGCTTGCATCACCTGGTATTTCCTGGAGGTCACCCATCCAAGTACTAACCAGGCCCTGGCCCGTTTAGTTTCCAAGGTCTGACGAGACCGGGCACGTTCAGGACGGTGTGGCCGCAAGCCGAGATGCCTGGCTGCATGATGTCTCTTAAAGGCTGGCGGGTATTGACGGAATTTCCAGCAAAAAATAAAAAATAAAAAAATAAAAAAATGGAGGGAAAAATAACAGTGCAGGAAAGGGTGTTGAAAGTAGCCGGGAACGTGTACAATTCTTCAATTATATCTCCTCCAGACAGAAAGAGAGTATTAAGAGCTACGATGAAGTTACCCAGGAGACGTAAAAAGCTTGCAGCACCTGGTATTTCTAGGAGATCTCCCATCCAAGTACTGACCAGGCCATGCCCCGTTTAGCTTCCGAGATCTGACGAGACGGGGTGCGTCCAGGACGGTGTAGCCGCAAGCCGAGAGGCCTGGCTGCATGATGTCTCTTAAAGGCTGACGGGTGTTGACGGAACTTCCAGCAAATAAAAAAAGAAAAATGGAGGGAAAAATATCAGTTCAGCAAAGGGTGTTGAAAGTAGCCGGGTACGTGTACATTTCTTCAATTATATCTCCTCCAGACAGAAAGAGAGTATTAAAGATCTACGATGATGTTACCCAGGAGACGTATAAAGCTTGCAGCACCTGGTATTTCCAGGAGGTCACCCATCCAAGTACTGACCAGGCCCTGCCCTGTATAGCTTCCGAGATCTGATGAGATCGGTCGCGTTCAGGACGGCGTGGCCGCAAGCCGAGACGCCTGGCAGCATGATGTCTCTTAAAGGCGGGCGGGTTTTGACGGACCTTCCAGCAAAAAAAAAAAGAAAAATGAAAAATGGAGGGAAAAATATCAGTGCAGCAAAGGGTGTTGAAAGTTGCCGGGTACGTGTACATTTCTTCAATTGTATCTTCTCCTGACAGAAAGAGAGTATTAAGAGCTACAATGAAGTTACTCAGGAGACTAAAAAGCTTGCAGCACCAGGTATTTCCAGAAGGTCTCCCATCCAAGTACTGACCAGGTCTTGCCCCGTTTAGCTTCCGAGATCTGATGAGATCGGGCGCGTTCAGGACGGTGTGGCCGCAAACCTAGAGGCCTGGCTGCATGATGTCTCTAAAAGGCTGGCGGGTATTGACGGAACATCCAAGAAATTTAAAAAAAAAAAAAATAGAAAAATGGAGGGAAACATATCAGTGCAGGAAAGGGTGTTGAATGTAGCCGGGTACGTGTACAATACTTCAATTATATCTCCTCCAGACAGAAAGAGAGTATTAAGAGCTACGATGAAGTTACCCAAGTGACGAAAAAAGCTTGCAGCACCTGGTATTTCCAGGAGGTCACCCATCCAAATACTGACCAGGCCCTGCCCCGTTCAGCTTCCGAGATCTGACGAGATCGGGCGCGTTCAGGACGGTGTGGCCGCAAGCCAAGAGGCCTGGATGTATGAAGTCTCTTAAAGGCTGGCGGGTATTGACGGAAGTTCCAGCAAAAAAAAAAGAAATAAGAAAAATGGAGGGAAAAATATCAGTGCAGCAAAGGGTGTTAAATGTAGCTGGGTACGTGTACAATACTTCAATTATATCTCCTCCAGACAGAAAGCGAGTATGAAGAGCTACGATGAAGTTACCCAAGTGATGTAAAAAGCTTGCAGCACCTGGTATCTCCAGGAGGTCTCCCATCTAAGTACTGACCAGGCCCTGCCCCGTTTAGCTTCCGAGATCTGACGAGATCGTGCGCATTCAGGATGGTGTGGCCACAAGCCGAGATGCCTGGCTGCATGATGTCTCTTAAAGGCTGGAGGATATTGACAGAACTTCCAGCAAAATAAAGAAGAAAAAAGAAAAATGGAGGGAAAAATATCAGTGCAGCAAAGGGAGTTGAAAGTAGCCGGGTACGTGTACAATTCTTCAATTATATCTCCTCCAGACAGAAAGAGAGTATTAAGAGCTATGATGAAGTTACCCAGGAGACGTAAGAAGCTTGCAGCACCTGGTATTTCCAGGAGGTCTCCCATCCAAGTACAGAATAGACACTGCCCCGTTTAGCTTCCGAGATCTGATGAGATTGGGCGCGTTCAGGACGGTGTGGCCGCAAACCAAGAGGCCTGGCTGCATGATGTCTCTTAAAGGCTGGCGGGTATTGACGGAACTGCCAGCAAAAAAAAAAGAAATAAGAAAAATGGAGTGAAAAATTTCAGTGCAGCAAAGGGAGTTGAAAGTAGCCGGGTACGTGTACAATTCTTCAATTATATCTCCTCCAGACAGAAAGAGAGTATTAAGAGCTATGATGAAGTTACCCAGGAGACGTAAGAAGCTTGCAGCACCTGGTATTTCCAGGAGGTCTCCCATCCAAGTACTGATCAGGCCCTGCCCCGTTCAGCTTCCGAGATCTGACGAAATCGGGCACGTTCAGGACGGTGTGGCCGCAAACAAAGAGGCCTGGCTGCATGATGTCTCTTAAAGGCTGGCGGGTATTGATGGAACTTCCAGCAAAAAAAATAAGAAAAAAGAAAAATGGAGAGAAACAAATCAGTGCAGCAAAGGGTTTTGAAAGTAGCCGGGTACGTGTACAATTCTTCAATTATATCTCCTCCAGACAGAAAGAGAGTATAAAGAGCTACGATGAAGTTTCCCAGGAGACGTAAAAATCTTGCAGCACCTGGTATTTCCAGGAGGTCACCCATCGAAGTACTGACCAGGCCCTGCCCCATTTAGCTTCCGAGATCTGACGAGATCGGGCGCGTTCATGACGGTGTGGCCGAAAGCCAAGAGGCCTGGCTGCATGATGTCTCTAAAAGGCTGGCGGGTATTGACGGAACATCCAAGAAAAAAAAATAAAAAAAAAATAGAAAAATGGAGAGAAAAATATCAGTGCAGGAAAGGGTGTTGAAAGTAGCCGGGTACGTGTACAATACTTCAATTATATCTCCTCCAGACAGAAAGAGAGTATTAAGAGCTACGATGAAGTTACCCAAGTGACGATAAAAGCTTGCAGCACCTGGTATATCCAGGAGGTCACCCATCCAAGTACTGACCAGGCCCTGCCCCGTTCAGCTTCCGAGATCTGACAAGATCGGGCGCGTTCAGGACGGTGTGGCCGCAAGCCGAGAGGCCTGGCTGCATGATGTCTCTTAAAGGCTGGCGGGTATTGACGGAACTTCCAGCAAATAAAAAAAAAAAAAAAAAAAAGAAAAACGGAGGGAAAAAAATCAGTGCAGCAAAGGGTGTTGACAGTAGCCGGGTACGTGTACAATTCTTCAATTAAATCTCCTCCAGACAGAAAGAGAGTATTAAAAGCTACGACGAAGTTCCCCAGGTGACGAAAAAAGCTTGCAGCGCCTGGAATATCCAGAAGGTCTCACATTCAAGTAATGACCAGGCCCTGCCCAGTTTAGCTTCCGAGAGCTGACGAGATGGGGCGCGTTCAGGACGGTGTGGCCGCAAGCCAAGAGGCCTTGCTGCATGATGTCTCTTAAAGGCTGGCGGATATTGACGGAACTTCCAGAAAAAAGAAAAAAGAAAAAGAAAAATGGAGGGAAAAATATCAGTGCAGCAAAGGGTGTTAAAAGTAGCCGAGTACGTGTACAATACTTCAATTATATCTCCTCCAGACAGAAAGAGTGTATTAAGAGCTAAGATAAAGTTACCCAGGAGACGTAAAAGCTTGCAGCACGAGGTATTTCCAGGAGGTCTCACATTCATGTACTGACCAGGTCCTGCCCCGTTTAGCTTCCGAGATCTGACGAGATCGGGCGCGTTCAGGATGGTGTGGCCGCAAGCTGAGATGCCTGGCTGCATGATGTCTCTTAAAGGCTGGCGGGTATTGACGGAACTGCCAGCAAAAAAAAAAAAGAAAAATAGAGGGAAATATACCAGTGCAGCAAAGGGTGTTGAAAGTAGCCGGGTACGTGTACAATTCTTCAATTATATCTCCTGGAGACAGAAAGAGAGAATTAAGAGCTACGATGAAGTTACCCAGGAGACGTAAAAAGCTTGCAGCACCTGGTATTTCCAGGAGGTCTCCCATCCAAGTACTGAGCAGGCCCTGCCCCGTTTAGCTTCCGAAATCTGATATGATCGGGCGCGTTCTGGACGGTGTGACTACAAGCCAAGAGGCCTGGCTGCATGATGTCTCTTAAAGGCTGGCGGATATTGATGGAACTTCCAGCAAAAAAATAAAATAAAAAGAAAAATGGAGGGAAAAATATCAGTGCAGCAAAGGGTGTTGAAAGTAGCCTAGTACGTGTACAATTCTTCAATTATATCTCCTCCAGACAGAAAGAGAGTATTAAGAGCTACGTTGAAGTTACCCAGGAGACGTAAAAGGCTTGCAGCACCTGGTATTTCTCGAGGTCTCCCATCCAAGTACTGACCAGGCCCTGCCCCGTTTAGCTTCCGAGATCTGACGAGATCGGGCGCATTCAGGACGGTGTGGCCGCAAGCCGAGAGGCCTGGCTACATGATGTCTCTTAATGGCTGGCGGGTATTGACGGAACTTCCAGCAAAAAAAAAAAAAAAAAAAAAAGAAAAAGAAAAATGGAGGGAAAAATATCAGTGCAGTAATGGGTTTTGAAAGTAGCCGGGTACGTGTACAATACTTCAATTATATCTCCTCCAGACAGATAGAGAGTATTAAGAGCTACGATAAAGTTACCCAGGAGAAGTAAAAGCTTGCAGCACCAGGTATTTCCAGGAGGTCTCACATTCATGTACTGACCAGGTCCTGCCCCGTTTAGCTTCCGAGATCTGACGAGATCGGGCGCGTTCAGGATGGTGTGGCCGCAAGCCGAGATGCCTGGCTGCATGATGTCTCTTAAAGGCTGGCGGGTATTGACGGAACTGCCAGCAAAAAAAAAAAAGAAAAATAGAGGGAAATATACCAGTGCAGCACAGGGTGTTGAAAGTAGCCGGGTACGTGTACAATTCTTCAATTATATCTCCTGGAGAAAGAAAGAGAGTATTAAGAGCTACGATGAAGTTACCCAGGAGACGTAAAAAGCTTGCAGCACCTGGTATTTCCAGGAGGTCACACATCCAAGTACTGACCAGGCCCTGCCCCGTTTAGCTTCCGAAATCTGATATGATCGGGCGCGTTCAGGACGGTGTGACTACAAGCCAAGAGGCCTGGCTGCATGATGTCTCTTAAAGGCTGGCGGATATTGACGGAACTTCCAGCAAAAAAATAAAATAAAAAGAAAAATGGAGGGAAAAATATCAGTGCAGCAAAGGCTGTTGAAAGTAGCCTAGTACGTGTACAATTCTTCAATTATATCTCCTCCAGACAGAAAGAGAGTATTAAGAGCTACGATGAAGTTACCCAGGAGACGTAAAAAGCTTGCAGCACCTGGTATTTCTAGGAGGTCTCCCATCCAAGTACTGACCAGGCCCTGCCCCGTTTAGCTTCCGAGATCTGACGAGATCGGGCGCATTCAGGACGGTGTGGCCGCAAGCCGAGAAGCCTGGCTACATGATGTCTCTTAATGGCTGGCGGGTATTGACGGAACTTCCAGCAAAAAAAAAAAAAAAAAAAAAAGAAAAAGAAAAATGGAGGGAAAAATATCAGTCCAGTAATGGGTTTTGAAAGTAGCCGGGTACGTGTACAATACTTCAATTATATCTCCTCCAGACAGATAGAGAGTATTAAGAGCTACGATAAAGTTACCCAGGAGACGTAAAAGCTTGCAGCACCAGGTATTTCCAGGAGGTCTCACATTCATGTACTGACCAGGTCCTGCCCCGTTTAGCTTCCGAGATCTGACGAGATCAGGCGCGTTCAGGATGGTGTGGCCGCAAGCCGAGATGCCTGGCTGCATGATGTCTCTTAAAGGCTGGCGGGTATTGACGGAACTGCCAGCAAAAAAAAAAAAGAAAAATAGAGGGAAATATACCAGTGCAGCACAGGGTGTTGAAAGTAGCCGGGTACGTGTACAATTCTTCAATTATATCTCCTGGAGAAAGAAAGAGAGTATTAAGAGCTACGATGAAGTTACCCAGGAGAAGTAAAAAGCTTGCAGCACCTGGTATTTCCAGGAGGTCACACATCCAAGTACTGACCAGGCCCTGCCCCGTTTAGCTTCCGAAATCTGATATGATCGGGCGCGTTCAGGACGGTGTGACTACAAGCCAAGAGGCCTGGCTGCATGATGTCTCTTAAAGGCTGGCGGATATTGACGGAACTTCCAGCAAAAAAATAAAATAAAAAGAAAAATGGAGGGAAAAATATCAGTGCAGCAAAGGGTGTTGAAAGTAGCCTAGTACGTGTACAATTCTTCAATTATATCTCCTGGAGACAGAAAGAGAGTATTAAGAGCTACGATGAAGTTACCCAGGAGACGTAAAAGGCTTGCAGCACCTGGTATTTCTAGGAGGTCTCCCATCCAAGTACTGACCAGGCCCTGCCCCGTTTAGCTTCCGAGATCTGACGAGATCGGGCGCAATCAGGACGGTGTGGCCGCAAGCCAAGAGGCCTGGCTGCATGATGTCTCTTAAAGGTTGGCGGGTATTGACGGAACTTCCAGCAAAAAAAAAAAAAAAAAAGAAAAATGGATGGAAAAATATCAGTGCAGCAAAGGGTGTTGACAGTAGCTGGGTACGTGTACAATACTTCAAATATATCTCCTCCAGACAGATAGAGAGTATTAAGAGCTACGATAAAGTTACCCAGGAGACGTAAAAGCTTGCAGCACCAGGTATTTCCAGGAGGTCTCACATTCATGTACCGACCAGGTCCTTCCCCGTTTAGCTTCCAAGATCTGACGAGATCGGGCGAGTTCAGGATGGTGTGGCCGCAAGCCGAAAGGCCTGGCTGCATGATGTCTCTTAAAGGTTGGCGGGTATTGACGGAACTTCCAGCAAAAAAAAATAAAAAAAAAATAGAAAAATGGAGGGAAAAATATCAGTGCAGGAAAGGGTGTTGAAAGTAGCCGGGTACGTGTACAATTCTTCAATTATATCTCCTGCAGACTGAAAGAGAGTATTAAGAGCTACGATAAAGTTACCCAGGAGACGTAAAAGCTTGCAGCACCTGGTATTTCCAGGAGGTCTCACATTCAAGTACTGACCAGGTCCTGCCCCGTTTAGCTTCCGAGATCTGACGATATCATGCGCATTCAGGACGGTGTGGCCAAAAGCCGAGAGGCCCGGCTGCATGATGTCTTTTTAAGGCTGGCGGGTATTGACGGAACTTCCAGCAAAAAAAAAAAGAAAAAAGAAAAATGGAGGGAAAAATATCAGTGCAGCAAAGGCTGTTGAAAGTAGCCGGGTACGTGTACAATACTTCAATTATATCTCCTCCAGACAGATAGAGAGTATTAAGAGCTACGATGAAGTTTCCCAGGAGACGTAAAAAGCATGCAGCACCTGGTATTTCCAGGAGGTCTCCCATCCAAGTACTGACCAGGCCCTGCCCCGTTTGGCTTCCGAGATCTGACGAGATCGGGCGTGTTCAGGACGGTGTGGCCGCAAGCCAAGAGGCCGGGCTGCATGATGTCTCTTAAAGGCTAGCGGGTATTGACGGAACTTCCAGCAAAAAATAAAAAATAAATAAATAGAAAAATGGAGGGAAAAATATCAGTGCAGGACAGGGTGTTGAAAGTAGCCGGGTACATGTACAATTCTTCAATTATATCTCCTCCAGACTGAATGAGAGTATTAAGAGCTACTCTGAAGTTACCCAGGAGATGTAAAAAGCTTTCAGCACCTGGTATTTCCAGGAGGTCACCCATCCAATTACTGACCAGGTCCTGCCCCGTTTAGCTTCCGAGATCTGACGATATCATGCGTCTTCAGGACGGTGTGGCCTCAAGCCAAGAGGCCTGGCTGCATGATGTGTCTTAAAGGCTGGAGGGTATTGATGGAACTTCCAGCAAAAAACAAAAGAAAAAAGAAAAATGGAGGGAAAAATATCAGTGCAGCAAATGGTGTTGACAGTAGCTGGGTACGTGTACAATTCTTCAATTATATCTCCTCCAGACAGATAGAGAGTATTAAGAGCTACGATAAAGTTACCCAGGAGACGTAAAAGCTTGCAGCACCAGGTATTTCCAGGAGGTCTCACATTCAAGTACTGACCAGGTCCTGCCCCGTTTAGCTTCCGAGATCTGACGAGATCGGGCGCGTTCAGGACGGTGTGGCCGCAAGCCGAGATGTCTGGCTGCATGATGTCTCTTAAAGGCTGGCGGGTATTGACGGAACTTCCAGCAAAAAAAAAAAAAAAAAGAAAAATGGATGGAAAAATATCAGTGCAGCAAAGGGTGTTGACAGTAGCTGGGTACGTGTACAATACTTCAATTATATCTCCTCCAGACAGATAGAGAGTATTAAGAGCTACGATAAAGTTACCCAGGAGACGTGAAAGCTTGCAGCACCAGGTATTTCCAGGAGGTCTCACATTCATGTACTGACCAGGTCCTGCCCCGTTTAGCTTCCAAGATCTGACGAGATCGGGCGAGTTCAGGATGGTGTGGCCGCAAGCCGAAAGTCCTGGCTGCATGATGTCTCTTAAAGGTTGGCGGGTATTGACGGAACTTCCAGCAAAAAAAAAAAAAAAAAATGGATGGAAAAATATCAGTGCAGCAAAGGGTGTTGACAGTAGCTGGGTACGTGTACAATACTTCAATTAAATCTCCTCCAGACAGATAGAGAGTATTAAGAGCTACGATAAAGTTACCCAGGAGACGTAAAAGCTTGCAGCACGAGGTATTTCCAGGAGGTCTCACATTCATGTACTGACCAGGCCCTGCCCCGTTTAGCTTCCGAGATCTGACGAGATCGGGCGCATTCAGGACGGTGTGGCCGCAAGCCGAGAGGCCTGGCTGCATTATGTCTCTTAAAGGTTGGCGGGTATTGACGGAACTTCCAGCAAAAAAAAAAAAAAAAAAGAAAAATGGATGGAAAAATATCAGTGCAGCAAAGGGTGTTGACAGTAGCCGGGTACGTGTACAATACTTCAATTATATCTCCTCCAGACAGATAGAGAGTATTAAGAGCTACGATAAAGTTACCCAGGAGACGTAAAAAGCTTGCAGCACCTGGTATTTCTAGGAGGTCTCCCATCCAAGTACTGACCAGGCCCTGCCCCGTTTAGCTTCCGAGATCTGACGAGATCGGGAGCGTTGAGGATGGTGTGGCCGCAAGCCAAGATGCCTGGCTGCATGATGTCTCTTAAAGGTTGGCGGGTATTGACGGAACTGCCAGCAAAAAAAAAAAAGAAAAATAGAGGGAAAAATACCAGTGCAGCAAAGGGTGTTGAAAGTAGCCGGGTACGTGTACAATTCTTCAATTATATCTTCTCCAGACAGAAAGAGAGTATTAAGAGCTACGATGAAGTTACCCAGGAGACGTAAAAAGCTGGCAGCACCTGGTATATCTAGGAGGTCTCCCATCCAAGTACTGACCAGGCCCTGCCCCGTTTAGCTTCCGAGATCTGACGAGATCGGGCGCATTCAGGACGGTGTGGCCGCAAGCCAAGAGGCCTGGCTGCATTATGTCTCTTAAAGGTTGGCGGGTATTGACGGAACTTCCAGCAGAAAAAAAAAAAAAAAAGAAAAATGCATGGAAAAATATCAGTGCAGCAAAGGATGTTGACAGTAGCTGGGTACGTGTACAATACTTCAATTATATCTCCTCCAGACAGATAGAGAGTATTAAGAGCTACGATAAAGTTACCCAGGAGACGTAAAAGCTTGCAGCACCAGGTATTTCCAGGAGGTCTCACATTCATGTACTGACCAGGTCCTGCCCCGTTTAGCTTCCGAGATCTGACGAGATCGGGCACGTTCAGGATGGTGTGGCCGCAAGCCGAGATGCCTGGCTGCATGATGTCTCTTAAAGGTTGGCGGGTATTGACAGAACTTCAAGCAAAAAAAAAAATAAATAAAAAAAAAAAAATGGATGGAAAAATATCAGTGCAGCAAAGGGTGTTGACAGTAGCTGGGTACGTGTACAATACTTAAATTATATCTCCTCTGGACAGATAGAGAGTATTAAGAGCTACGATGAAGTTACCCAGGAGACGTAAAAGGCTTGCAGCACCTGGTATTTCTAGGAGGTCTCCCATCCAAGTACTGACCAGGCCCTGCCCCGTTTAGCTTCCGATATCTGACGAGATCGGGCGCATTCAGGACGGTGTGTCCGCAAGCCGAGAGGCCTGGCTGCATTATGTCTCTTAAAGGTTGGCGGGTATTGACGGAACTTCCAGCAGAAAAAAAAAAAAAAAAGAAAAATGGATGGAAAAATATCAGTGCAGCAAAGGATGTTGACAGTAGCTGGGTACGTGTACAATACTTCAATTATATCTCCTCCAGACAGATAGAGAGTATTAAGAGCTACGATAAAGTTACCCAGGAGACGTAAAAGCTTGCAGCACCAGGTATTTCCAGGAGGTCTCACATTCATGTACTGACCAGGTCCTGCCCCGTTTAGCTTCCGAGATCTGACGAGATCGGGCGCGTTCAGGATGGTGTGGCCGCAAGCCGAGATGCCTGGCTGCATGATGTCTCTTAAAGGTTGGCGGGTATTGACAGAACTTCAAGCAAAAAAAAAAAAAAAAAAAAAAAAAAAAATGGATGGAAAAATATCAGTGCAGCAAAGGGTGTTGACAGTAGCTGGGTACGTGTACAATACTTAAATTATATCTCCTCCGGACAGATAGAGAGTATTAAGAGCTACGATGAAGTTACCCAGGAGACGTAAAAAGCTTGCAGCACCTGGTATTTCTAGGAGGTCTCCCATCCAAGTACTGACCAGGCCCTGCCCCGTTTAGCTTCCGAGATCTGACGAGATCGGGCGCGTTCAGGATGGTGTGGCCGCAAGCCAAGATGCCTGGCTGCATGATGTCTCTTAAAGGCTGGCGGGTATTGACGGAACTGCCAGCAAAAAAAAAAAAGAAAAATAGAGGGAAAAATACCAGTGCAGCAAAGGGTGTTGAAAGTAGCCGGGTACGTGTACAATTCTTCAATTATATCTTCTCCAGACAGAAAGAGAGTATTAAGAGCTACGATGAAGTTCCCCAGGAGACGTAAAAAGCTGGCAGCACCTGGTATTTCCAGGAGGTCTCACATTTAAGTACTGACCAGGTCCTGCCCCGTTTAGCTTCCGAGATCTGACAAGATCGGGCGCGTTCAGGACGGTGTGGCCGCAAGCCGAGATGTCTGGCTGCATGATGTCTCTTAAAGGCTGGCGGGTATTGACGGAACTGCCAGCAAAAAAAAAAAAGAAAAATAGAGGGAAATATACCAGTGCAGCAAAGGGTGTTGAAAGTGGCCGGGTACGTGTACAATTCTTCAATTATATCTCCTGGAGACAGAAAGAGAGTATTAAGAGCTATGATGAAGTTACCCAGGAGACGTAAAAAGCTTGCAGCACATGGTATTTCCAGGAGGTCACCCATCCAAGTACTGACCAGGCCCTGCCCCGTTAGCTTCCGAAATCTGATGAGATCGTGCGCGTTCAGGACGGTGTGGCCGCAAGCCAAGAGGCCTGGCTGCATGATGTCTCTTAAAGGCTGGCGGGTATTGACGGAACTTCCAGCAAAAAATAAAAAATAAATAAATAGAAAAATGGAGGGAAAAATATCAGTGCAGAACAGGGTGTTGAAAGTAGCCGGGTACATGTACAATTCTTCAATTATATCTCCTCCAGACTGAATGAGAGTATTAAGAGCTACGATGAAGTTACCCAGGAGACGTAAAAAGCTTGCAGCACCTGGTATTTCTAGGAGGTCTCCCATCCAAGTACTGACCAGGCCCTGCACCGTTTAGCTTCCGAGATCTGACGAGATCGGGCGCATTCAGGACGGTGTGTCCACAAGCCGAAAGCCCTGGCTGCATGATGTCTCTTAAAGGTTGGCGGGTATTGACGGAACTTCCAGCAAAAAAATAAAAGAAAAAAAGAAAAAAGAAAAATGGATGGAAAAATATCAGTGCAGCAAATGGTGTTGACAGTAGCTGGGTACGTGTACAATACTTCAATTATATCTCCTCCAGACAGATAGAGAGTATTAAGAGTTACGATGAAGTTACCCAGGAGACGTAAAAAGCTTGCAGCACCTGGTATTTCTAGGAGGTCTCCCATCCAAGTACTGACCAGGCCCTGCCCCGTTTAGCTTCCGAGATCTGACGAGATCGGGCGCGTTCAGGACGGTGTGGCCGCAAGCCGAAAGCCCTGGCTGCATGATGTCTCTTAAAGGCTGGCGGGTATTGACGGAACTGCCAGCAAAAAAAAAAAAAAAAAAAAAAAAAAAAAAGAAAAATGGATGGAAAAATATCAGTGCAGCAAAGGATGTTGACAGTAGCTGGGTACGTGTACAATACTTCAATTATATCTCCTCCAGACAAATAGAGAGTATTAAGAGCTACGATAAAGTTACCCAGGAGACGTAAAAGCTTGCAGCACCAGGTATTTCCAGGAGGTCTCACATTCATGTACCGACCAGGTCCTGCCCCGTTTAGCTTCCGAGATCTGACGAGATCGGGCGAGTTCAGGATGGTGTGGCCGCAAGCCGAGACGCTTGGCTGCATGATGTCTCTTAAAGGCTGGCGGGTATTGACGGAACTGCCAGGAAAAAAAAAAAAGAAAAATAGAGGGAAATATACCAGTGCAGCAAAGGGTGTTGAAAGTAGCCTAGTACGTGTACAATTCTTCAATTATATCTCCTGGAGACAGAAAGAGAGTATTAAGAGCTACGATGAAGTTACCCAGGAGACGTAAAAGGCTTGCAGCACCTGGTATTTCTAGGAGGTCTCCCATCCAAGTACTGACCAGGCCCTGCCCCGTTTAGCTTCCGAGATCTGACGAGATCGGGCGCATTCAGGACGGTGTGGCCGCAAGCCGAGAGGCCTGGCTGCATTATGTCTCTTAAAGGTTGGCGGGTATTGACGGAACTTCCAGCAGAAAAAAAAAAAAAAAAAGAAAAATGGATGGAAAAATATCAGTGCAGCAAAGGATGTTGACAGTAGCTGGGTACGTGTACAATACTTCAATTATATCTCCTCCAGACAGATAGAGAGTATTAAGAGCTACGATAAAGTTACCCAGGAGACGTAAAAGCTTGCAGCACCAGGTATTTCCAGGAGGTCTCACATTCATGTACTGACCAGGTCCTGCCCCGTTTAGCTTCCGAGATCTGACGAGATCGGGCACGTTCAGGATGGTGTGGCCGCAAGCCGAGATGCCTGGCTGCATGATGTCTCTTAAAGGTTGGCGGGTATTGACAGAACTTCAAGCAAAAAAAAAAAAAAATTAAAAAAAAAAAATGGATGGAAAAATATCAGTGCAGCAAAGGGTGTTGACAGTAGCTGGGTACGTGTACAATACTTAAATTATATCTCCTCTGGACAGATAGAGAGTATTAAGAGCTACGATGAAGTTACCCAGGAGACGTAAAAGGCTTACAGCACCTGGTATTTCTAGGAGGTCTCCCATCCAAGTACTGACCAGGCCCTGCCCCGTTTAGCTTCCGAGATCTGACGAGATCGGGCGCATTCAGGACGGTGTGGCCGCAAGCCGAGAGGCCTGGCTGCATTATGTCTCTTAAAGGTTGGCGGGTATTGACGGAACTTCCAGCAGAAAAAAAAAAAAAAAAAAGAAAAATGGATGGAAAAATATCAGTGCAGCAAAGGGTGTTGACAGTAGCTGGGTACGTGTACAATACTTCAATTATATCTCCATCCAGACAGATAGAGAGTATTAAGAGCTACGATAAAGTTACCCAGGAGACGTAAAAGCTTGCAGCACCAGGTATTTCCAGGAGGTCTCACATTCATGTACCGACCAGGTCCTGCCCCGTTTAGCTTCCAAGATCTGACGAGATCGGGCGAGTTCAGGATGGTGTGGCCGCAAGCCGAGACGCCTGGCTGCATGATGTCTCTTAAAGGTTGGCGGGTATTGACAGAACTTCAAGCAAAAAAAAAAAAAAAAAAAAAAAATGGATGGAAAAATATCAGTGCAGCAAATGGTGTTGACAGTAGCTGGGTACGTGTACAATACTTCAATTATATCTCCTCCAGACAGATAGAGAGTATTAAGAGTTACGATGAAGTTACCCAGGAGACGTAAAAAGCTTGCAGCACCTGGTATTTCTAGGAGGTCTCCCATCCAAGTACTGACCAGGCCCTGCCCCGTTTAGCTTCCGAGATCTGACGAGATCGGGCGCATTCAGGACGGTGTGGCCACAAGCCAAAAGGCCTGGCTGCATGATGTCTCTTAAAGGTTGGCGGGTATTGACGGAACTTCCAGCAAAAAAAAAAAAAAAAAAAAATAGAAAAATGGAGGGAAAAATATCAGTGCAGGAAAGGGTGTTGAAAGTAGCCGGGTACGTGTACAATTCTTCAATTATATCTCCTGCAGACTGAAAGAGAGTATTAAGAGCTACGATAAAGTTACCCAGGAGACGTAAAAGTTTGCAGCACCTGGTATTTCCAGGAGGTCTCACATTCAAGTACTGACCAGGTCCTGCCCCGTTTAGCTTCCGAGATCTGACGATATCATGCGCATTCAGGACGGTGTGGCCGAAAGCCGAGAGGCACGGCTGCATGATGTCTCTTTAAGGCTGGCGGGTATTGACGGAACTTACAGCAAAAAAAAAAAGAAAAAAGAAAAATGGAGGGAAAAATAGTGCAGCAAAGGGTTTTGAAAGTAGCCGGGTACGTGTACAATTCTTCAATAATATCTCCTACAGACTGAAAGAGAGTATTAAGAGCTATGATGAAGTTACCCAGGAGACGTAAAAAGCTTGCAGCACATGGTATTTCCAGGAGGTCACCCATCCAAGTACTGACCAGGCCCTGCCCCGTTAGCTTCCGAAATCTGATGAGATCGTGCGCGTTCAGGACGGTGTGGCCGCAAGCCAAGAGGCCTGGCTGCATGATGTCTCTTAAAGGCTGGCGGGTATTGACGGAACTTCCAGCAAAAAATAAAAAATAAATAAATAGAAAAATGGAGGGAAAAATATCAGTGCAGAACAGGGTGTTGAAAGTAGCCGGGTACATGTACAATTCTTCAATTATATCTCCTCCAGACTGAATGAGAGTATTAAGAGCTACGCTGAAGTTACCCAGGAGACGTAAAAGCTTGCAGCACCAGGTATTTCCAGGAGGTCTCACATTCAAGTACTGAACAGGTCCTGCCCCGTTTAGCTTCCGAGATCTGACGAGATCGGGCGCGTTCAGGACGGTGTGGCCGCAAGCCGAGATGTCTGGCTGCATGACGTCTCTTAAAGGCTGGCGGGTATTGACGGAACTGCCAGCAAAAAAAAAAAAGAAAAATAGAGGGAAATATACCAGTGCAGCACAGGGTGTTGAAAGTAGTCGGGTACGTGTACAATTCTTCAATTATATCTCCTGGAGAAAGAAAGAGAGTATTAAGAGCTACGATGAAGTTACCCAGGAGACGTAAAAAGCTTGCAGCACCTGGTATTTCCAGGAGGTCACACATCCAAGTACTGACCAGGCCCTGCCCCGTTTAGCTTCCGAAATCTGATATGATCGGGCGCGTTCAGGACGGTGTGACTACAAGCCAAGAGGCCTGGCTGCATGATGTCTCTTAAAGGCTGGCGGATATTGACGGAACTTCCAGCAAAAAAATAAAATAAAAAGAAAAATGGAGGGAAAAATATCAGTGCAGCAAAGGCTGTTGAAAGTAGCCTAGTACGTGTACAATTCTTCAATTATATCTCCTCCAGACAGAAAGAGAGTATTAAGAGCTACGATGAAGTTACCCAGGAGACGTAAAAAGCTTGCAGCACCTGGTATTTCTAGGAGGTCTCCCATCCAAGTACTGACCAGGCCCTGCCCCGTTTAGCTTCCGAGATCTGACGAGATCGGGCGCATTCAGGACGGTGTGGCCGCAAGCCGAGAAGCCTGGCTGCATGATGTCTCTTAAAGGCTGGCGGGTATTGACGGAACTGCCAGCAAAAAAAAAAAAGAAAAATAGAGGGAAATATACCAGTGCAGCACAGGGTGTTGAAAGTAGCCGGGTACGTGTACAATTCTTCAATTATATCTTCTCCAGACAGAAAGAGAGTATTAAGAGCTACGATGAAGTTCCCCAGGAGACGTAAAAAGCTGGCAGCACCTGGTATTTCCAGGAGGTCTCACATTTAAGTACTGACCAGGTCCTGCCCCGTTTAGCTTCCGAGATCTGACAAGATCGGGCGCGTTCAGGACGGTGTGGCCGCAAGCCGAGATGTCTGGGTGCATGATGTCTCTTAAAGGTTGGCGGGTATTGACGGAACTTCCAGCAAAAAAAAAAAAAAAAAGAAAAATGGATGGAAAAATATCAGTGCAGCAAAGGGTATTGACAGTAGCTGGGTACGTGTACAATTCTTCAATTATATCTCCTCCAGACAGAAAGAGAGAATTAAGAGCTATGATAAAGTTACCCAGGAGACGTAAAAGCTTGCAGCACCAGGTATTTCCAGGAGGTCTCCCATCCAAGTACTGACCAGGTCCTGCCCCGTTTAGCTTCCGAGATCTTACGAGATCGGGCACGTTCAGGACGGTGTGGCCGCAAGCCAAGAGGCCTGGGTGCATGATGTCTCTTAAAGGTTGGCGGGTATTGACGGAACTTCCAGCAAAAAAAAAAAAAAAAAAAAGAAAAAAGAAAAATGGATGGAAAAATATCAGTGCAGCAAAGGGTGTTGACAGTAGCTGGATACGTGTACAATACTTCAATTATATCTCCTCCAGACAGAGAGAGATTATTAAGAGCTACGATAAAGTTACCCAGGAGACGTAAAAGCTTGCAGCACTAGGTATTTCCAGGAGGTCTCACTTTCATGTACTGACCAGGTCCTGCCCCGTTTAGCTTCCGAGATCTGACGAGATCGGGCGCGTTCAGGATGGTGTGGCCGCAAGCCGAGATGCCTGGCTGCATGATGTCTCTTAAAGGCTGGCGGGTATTGACGGAACTGCCAGCAAAAAAAAAAAAGAAAAATAGAGGGAAATATACCAGTGCAGCAAAGGGTGTTGAAAGTAGCCGGGTACGTGTACAATTCTTCAATTATATCTCCTGGAGACAGAAAGAGAGTATTAAGAGCTACGATGAAGTTACCCAGGAGACGTAAAAAGCTTGCAGCACCTGGTATTTCTAGGAGGTCTCCCATCCAAGTACTGACCAGGCCCTGCCCCGTTTAGCTTCCCGAGATCTGACAAGATCGGGCGCGTTCAGGATGGTGTCGCCGCAAGCCGAGATGCCTGGCTGCATGATGTCTCTTAAAGGCTGGCGGGTATTGACGGAACTGCCAGCAAAAAAAAAAAGAAAAATAGAGGGAAATATACCAGTGCAGCAAAGGGTGTTGAAAGTAGCCGGGTACGTGTACAATTCTTCAATTATATCTCCTGGAGACAGAAAGAGAGTATTAAGAGCTACGATGAAGTTACCCAGGAGACGTAAAAAGCTTGCAGCACCTGGTATTTCTAGGAGGTCTCCCATCCAAGTACTGACCAGGCCCTGCCCCGTTTAGCTTCCGAGATCTGACGAGATCGGGCGCATTCAGGACGGTGTGGCCACAAGCCGAAAGGCCTGGCTGCATGATGTCTCTTAAAGGTTGGCGGGTATTGACGGAACTTCCAGCAAAAAAAAAAAAAAAAAAAAAAAAAAAAAGAAAAATGGATGGAAAAATATCAGTGCAGCAAAGGGTATTGACAGTAGCTGGGTACGTGTACAATTCTTCAATTATATCTCCTCCAGACAGAAAGAGAGAATTAAAAGCTACGATAAAGTTACCCAGGAGACGTAAAAGCTTGCAGCACCAGGTATTTCCAGGAGGTCTCCCATCCAAGTACTGACCAGGTCCTGCCCCGTTTAGCTTCCGAGATCTTACGAGATCGGGCACGTTCAGGACGGTGTGGCCGCAAGCCAAGAGGCCTGGCTGCATGATGTCTCTTAAAGGTTGGCGGGTATTGACGGAACTTCCAGCAAAAAAAAAAAAAAAAAAAAAAAAAAGAAAAATGGATGGAAAAATATCAGTGCAGCAAAGGGTGTTGACAGTAGCTGGATACGTGTACAATACTTCAATTATATCTCCTCCAGACAGAGAGAGAGTATTAAGAGCTACGATAAAGTTACCCAGGAGACGTAAAAGCTTGCAGCACTAGGTACTTCCAGGAGGTCTCACTTTCATGTACTGACCAGGTCCTGCCCCGTTTAGCTTCCGAGATCTGACGAGATCGGGCGCGTTCAGGATGGTGTGGCCGCAAGCCGAGATGCCTGGCTGCATGATGTCTCTTAAAGGCTGGCGGGTATTGACGGAACTGCCAGCAAAAAAAAAAAAGAAAAATAGAGGGAAATATACCAGTGCAGCAAAGGGTGTTGAAAGTAGCCGGGTACGTGTACAATTCTTCAATTATATCTCCTGGAGACAGAAAGAGAGTATTAAGAGCTACGATGAAGTTACCCAGGAGACGTAAAAAGCTTGCAGCACCTGGTATTTCTAGGAGGTCTCCCATCCAAGTACTGACCAGGCCCTGCCCCGTTTAGCTTCCGAGATCTGACGAGATCAGGCGCATTCAGGACGGTGTGGCCACAAGCCGAAAGGCCTGGCTGCATGATGTCTCTTAAAGGTTGGCGGGTATTGACGGAACTTCCAGCAAAAAAAAAAAAGATAAAAAGAAAAAAGAAAAATGGATGGAAAAATATCAGTGCAGCAAAGGGTGTTGACAGTAGCTGGATACGTGTACAATACTTCAATTATATCTCCTCCAGACAGAGAGAGAGTATTAAGAGCTACGATAAAGTTACCCAGGAGACGTAAAAGCTTGCAGCACTAGGTACTTCCAGGAGGTCTCACTTTCATGTACTGACCAGGTCCTGCCCCGTTTAGCTTCCGAGATCTGACGAGATCGGGCGCGTTCAGGATGGTGTGGCCGCAAGCCGAGATGCCTGGCTGCATGATGTCTCTTAAAGGCTGGCGGGTATTGACGGAACTGCCAGCAAAAAAAAAAAAGAAAAATAGAGGGAAATATACCAGTGCAGCAAAGGGTGTTGAAAGTAGCCGGGTACGTGTACAATTCTTCAATTATATCTCCTGGAGACAGAAAGAGAGTATTAAGAGCTACGATGAAGTTACCCAGGAGACGTAAAAAGCTTGCAGCACCTGGTATTTCTAGGAGGTCTCCCATCCAAGTACTGACCAGGCCCTGCCCCGTTTAGCTTCCGAGATCTGACAAGATCGGGCGCGTTCAGGATGGTGTGGCCGCAAGCCGAGAAGCCTGGCTGCATGATGTCTCTTAAAGGCTGGCGGGTATTGACGGAACTGCCAGCAAAAAAAAAAAGAAAAATAGAGGGAAATATACCAGTGCAGCAAAGGGTGTTGAAAGTAGCCGGGTACGTGTACAATTCTTCAATTATATCTCCTGGAGACAGAAAGAGAGTATTAAGAGCTACGATGAAGTTACCCAGGAGACGTAAAAAGCTGGCAGCACCTGGTATTTCTAGGAGGTCTCCCATCCAAGTACTGACCAGGCCCTGCCCCGTTTAGCTTCCGAGATCTGACGAGATCGGGCGCATTCAGGACGGTGTGGCCACAAGCCGAAAGGCCTGGCTGCATGATGTCTCTTAAAGGTTGGCGGGTATTGACGGAACTTCCAGCAAAAAAAAAAAGAAAAAAAGAAAAAAGAAAAATGGATGGAAAAATATCAGTGCAGCAAAGGGTGTTGACAGTAGCTGGATACGTGTACAATACTTCAATTATATCTCCTCCAGACAGAGAGAGAGTATTAAGAGCTACGATAAAGTTTCCCAGGAGACGTAAAAGCTTGCAGCACTAGGTATTTCCAGGAGGTCTCACTATCATGTACTGACCAGGTCCTCCCCCTTTAGCTTCCGAGATCTGACGAGATCGGACGCGTTCAGGATGGTGTGGCCGCAAGCCGAGATGCCTGGCTGCATGATGTCTCTTAAAGGCTGGCGGGTATTGACGGAACTGCCAGCAAAAAAAAAAAAGAAAAATAGAGGGAAATATACCAGTGCAGCAAAGGGTGTTGAAAGTAGCCGGGTACGTGTACAATTCTTCAATTATATCTCCTGGAGACAGAAAGAGAGTATTAAGAGCTACGATGAAGTTACCCAGGAGACGTAAAAAGCTTGCAGCACCTGGTATTTCTAGGAGGTCTCCCATCCAAGTACTGACCAGGCCCTGCCCCGTTTAGCTTCCGAGATCTGACGAGATCGGGCGCATTCAGGACGGTGTGGCCACAAGCCGAAAGGCCTGGCTGCATGATGTCTCTTAAAGGTTGGAGGGTATTGACGGAACTTCCAGCAAAAAAAAAAAAGATAAAAAGAAAAAAGAAAAATGGATGGAAAAATATCAGTGCAGCAAAGGGTGTTGACAGTAGCTGGATACGTGTACAATACTTCAATTATATCTCCTCCAGACAGAGAGAGAGAATTAAAAGCTACGATAAAGTTACCCAGGAGACGTAAAAGCTTGCAGCACCAGGTATTTCCAGGAGGTCTCCCATCCAAGTACTGACCAGGTCCTGCCCCGTTTAGCTTCCGAGATCTTACGAGATCGGGCACGTTCAGGACGGTGTGGCCGCAAGCCAAGAGGCCTGGCTGCATGATGTCTCTTAAAGGTTGGCGGGTATTGACGGAACTTCCAGCAAAAAAAAAAAAAAAAAAAAAAAAAAAAAAATGGATGGAAAAATATCAGTGCAGCAAAGGGTGTTGACAGTAGCTGGGTACGTGTACAATACTTCAATTATATCTCCTCCAGACAGAGAGAGAGTATTAAGAGCTACGATAAAGTTACCCAGGAGACGTAAAAGCTTGCAGCACTAGGTACTTCCAGGAGGTCTCACTTTCATGTACTGACCAGGTCCTGCCCCGTTTAGCTTCCGAGATCTGACGAGATCGGGCGCGTTCAGGATGGTGTGGCCGCAAGCCGAGATGCTTGGCTGCATGATGTCTCTTAAAGGCTGGCGGGTATTGACGGAACTGCCAGCAAAAAAAAAAAAGAAAAATAGAGGGAAATATACCAGTGCAGCAAAGGGTGTTGAAAGTAGCCGGGTACGTGTACAATTCTTCAATTATATCTCCTGGAGACAGAAAGAGAGTATTAAGAGCTACGATGAAGTTACCCAGGAGACGTAAAAAGCTTGCAGCACCTGGTATTTCTAGGAGGTCTCCCATCCAAGTACTGACCAGGCCCTGCCCCGTTTAGCTTCCGAGATCTGACAAGATCGGGCGCGTTCAGGATGGTGTGGCCGCAAGCCGAGATGCCTGGCTGCATGATGTCTCTTAAAGGCTGGCGGGTATTGACGGAACTGCCAGCAAAAAAAAAAAGAAAAATAGAGGGAAATATACCAGTGCAGCAAAGGGTGTTGAAAGTAGCCGGGTACGTGTACAATTCTTCAATTATATCTCCTGGAGACAGAAAGAGAGTATTAAGAGCTACGATGAAGTTACCCAGGAGACGTAAAAAGCTGGCAGCACCTGGTATTTCTAGGAGGTCTCCCATCCAAGTACTGACCAGGCCCTGCCCCGTTTAGCTTCCGAGATCTGACGAGATCGGGCGCATTCAGGACGGTGTGGCCACAAGCCGAAAGGCCTGGCTGCATGATGTCTCTTAAAGGTTGGCGGGTATTGACGGAACTTCCAGCAAAAAAAAAAGAAAAAAAGAAAAAAGAAAAATGGATGGAAAAATATCAGTGCAGCAAAGGGTGTTGACAGTAGCTGGATACGTGTACAATACTTCAATTATATCTCCTCCAGACAGAGAGAGAGTATTAAGAGCTACGATAAAGTTTCCCAGGAGACGTAAAAGCTTGCAGCACTAGGTATTTCCAGGAGGTCTCACTATCATGTACTGACCAGGTCCTGCCCCGTTTAGCTTCCGAGATCTGACGAGATCGGACGCGTTCAGGATGGTGTGGCCGCAAGCCGAGATGCCTGGCTGCATGATGTCTCTTAAAGGCTGGCGGGTATTGACGGAACTGCCAGCAAAAAAAAAAAAGAAAAATAGAGGGAAATATACCAGTGCAGCAAAGGGTGTTGAAAGTAGCCGGGTACGTGTACAATTCTTCAATTATATCTCCTGGAGACAGAAAGAGAGTATTAAGAGCTACGATGAAGTTACCCAGGAGACGTAAAAAGCTTGCAGCACCTGGTATTTCTAGGAGGTCTCCCATCCAAGTACTGACCAGGCCCTGCCCCATTTAGCTTCCGAGATCTGAGAAGATCGGGCGCGTTCAGGATGGTGTGGCCGCAAGCCGAGATGCCTGGCTGCATGATGTCTCTTAAAGGCTGGCGGGTATTGACGGAACTGCCAGCAAAAAAAAAAAGAAAAATAGAGGGAAATATACCAGTGCAGCAAAGGGTGTTGAAAGTAGCCGGGTACGTGTACAATTCTTCAATTATATCTCCTGGAGACAGAAAGAGAGTATTAAGAGCTACGATGAAGTTACCCAGGAGACGTAAAAAGCTTGCAGCACCTGGTATTTCTAGGAGGTCTCCCATCCAAGTACTGACCAGGCCCTGCCCCGTTTAGCTTCCGAGATCTGACGAGATCGGGCGCATTCAGGACGGTGTGGCCACAAGCCGAAAGGCCTGGCTGCATGATGTCTCTTAAAGGTTGGCGGGTATTGACGGAACTTCCAGCAAAAAAAAAAAAGAAAAAAAGAAAAAAGAAAAATGGATGGAAAAATATCAGTGCAGCAAAGGGTGTTGACAGTAGCTGGATACGTGTACAATACTTCAATTATATCTCCTCCAGACAGAGAGAGAGTATTAAGAGCTACGATAAAGTTACCCAGGAGACGTAAAAGCTTGCAGCACTAGGTATTTCCAGGAGGTCTCACTTTCATGTACTGACCAGGTCCTGCCCCGTTTAGCTTCCGAGATCTGACGAGATCGGGCGCGTTCAGGATGGTGTGGCCGCAAGCCGAGATGCCTGGCTGCATGATGTCTCTTAAAGGCTGGCGGGTATTGACGGAACTTCCAGCAAAAAAAAAAAAAAAAAATAGAAAAATGGAGGTAAAAATATCAGTGCAGGAAAGGGTGTTGAAAGTAGCCGGGTACGTGTACAATTCTTCAATTATATCTCCTGGAGACAGAAAGAGAGTATTAAGAGCTACGATGAAGTTACCCAGGAGACGTAAAAAGCTTGCAGCACCCGGTATTTCTAGGAGGTCTCCCATCCAAGTACTGACCAGGCCCTGCCCCGTTTAGCTTCCGAGATCTGACGAGATCGGGCGCGTTCAGGACGGTGTGGCCACAAGCCGAAAGGCCTGGCTGCATGATGTCTCTTAAAGGTTGGCGGGTATTGACGGAACTTCCAGCAAAAAAAAAAAACAAAAAAAGAAAAAAGAAAAATGGATGGAAAAATATCAGTGCAGCAAAGGGTGTTGACAGTAGCCGGGTACGTGTACAATTCTTCAATTATATCTCCTGCAGACTGAAAGAGAGTATTAAGAGCTACGATAAAGTTACCCAGGAGACGAAAAAGCTAGCAGCACCTGGTATTTCCAGGAGGTCACCCATCCAAGTACTGACCAGGACCTGCCCCGTTTAGCTTCCGAGATCTGATGAGATTGGGCGCGTTCAGGACGGTGTGGCCGCAAGCCAAGAGGCCTGGCTGCATGATGTCTCTTAAAGGCTGACGGGTATTGACGGAACTGCCAGCAAAAAAAAAATGGATAAAGAAAAATGGAGGGAAATATACCAGTGCAGCAAAGGGTGTTGAAAGTAGCCGGGTACGTGTACAATTCTTCAATTATATCTCCTGGAGACAGAAAGAGAGTATTAAGAGCTACGATGAAGTTACCCAGGAGACGTAAAAAGCTTGCAGCACCTGGTATTTCTAGGAGGTCTCCCATCCAAGTACTGACCAGGCCCTGCCCCGTTTAGCTTCCGAGATCTGACGAGATCGGGCGCATTCAGGACGGTGTGGCCACAAGCCGAAAGGCCTGGCTGCATGATGTCTCTTAAAGGTTGGCGGGTATTGACGGAACTTCCAGCAAAAAAAAAAAAGAAAAAAAGAAAAAAGAAAAATGGATGGAAAAATATCAGTGCAGCAAAGGGTGTTGACAGTAGCTGGATACGTGTACAATACTTCAATTATATCTCCTCCAGACAGAGAGAGAGTATTAAGAGCTACGATAAAGTTTCCCAGGAGACGTAAAAGCTTGCAGCACTAGGTATTTCCAGGAGGTCTCACTTTCATGTACTGACCAGGTCCTGCCCCGTTTAGCTTCCGAGATCTGACGAGATCGGGCGCGTTCAGGATGGTGTGGCCGCAAGCCGAGATGCCTGGCTGCATGATGTCTCTTAAAGGCTGGCGGGTATTGACGGAATTTCCAGCAAAAAAAAAAAAAAAAAATAGAAAAATGGAGGTAAAAATATCAGTGCAGGAAAGGGTGTTGAAAGTAGCCGGGTACGTGTACAATTCTTCAATTATATCTCCTGGAGACAGAAAGAGAGTATTAAGAGCTACGATGAAGTTACCCAGGAGACGTAAAAAGCTTGCAGCACCTGGTATTTCTAGGAGGTCTCCCATCCAAGTACTGACCAGGCCCTGCCCCGTTTAGCTTCCGAGATCTGACGAGATCGGGTGCGTTCAGGACGGTGTGGCCACAAGCCGAAAGGCCTGGCTGCATGATGTCTCTTAAAGGCTGACGGGTATTGACGGAACTTCCAGCAAAAAAAAAATGGATAAAGAAAAATGGAGGGAAAAATATCAGTGCAGCAATGGGTGTTGAAAGTAGCCGGGTACGTGTACAATACTTCAATTATATCTCCTCCAGACAGAAAGAGAGTATTAAGAGCTACGATGAACTCACCTAAAGGATTATTAGGAACACCATACTAATACTGTGTTTGACCCCCTTTCGCCTTCAGAACTGCTTTAATTCTACGTGGCATTGCTTCAACAAGGTGCTGAAAGCATTCTTTAGAAATGTTGGCCCATATTGATAGGATAGCATCTTGCAGTTGATGGAGATTTGTGGGATGCACATCCAGGGCACGAAGCTCCCGTTCCACCACATCCCAAAGATGCTCCATTGGGTTGAGATCTGGTGACTGTGGGGGCCAGTTTAGTACAGTGAACTCATTGTCATGTTCAAGAAACCAATTTGAAATGATTCGACCTTTGTGACATGGTGCATTATCCTGCTGGAAGTAGCCATCAGAGGATGGGTACATGGTGGTCAAAAAGGGATGGACATGGTCAGAAACAATGCTCAGGTAGGCCGTAGCATTTAAACGATGCCCAATTGGTACTAAGGGGCCTAAAGTGTGCCAAGAAGACATCCCCCACACCATTACACCACCACCACCAGCCTGCACAGTGGTAACAAGACATGATGGATCCATGTTCTCATTCTGTTTACGCCAAATTCTGACTCTACCATCTGAATGTCTCACCTCTTTTTCCTATTTGTAGTGGAGATGAGTGGTACCCGGTGGGGTCTTCTGCTGTTGTAGCCCATCCGCCTCAAGGTTGTACGTGTTGTGGCTTCACAAATGCTTTGCTGCATACCTCGTTTGTAACTAGTGGTTATTTCAGTCAAAGTTGCTCTTCTATCAGCTTGAATCAGTCGGCCCATTCTCCTCTGACCTCTTGCATCAACAAGGCATTTTCGCCCACAGGACTGCCGCATACTGGATGTTTTTCCCTTTTCACACCATTCTTTGTAAACCCTAGAAATGGTTGTGCGTGAAAATCCCAGTAACTGAGCAGATTGTGAAATACTCAGACCGGCCCGTCTGGCACCAACAACCATGCCACGCTCAAAATTGCTTAAATCACCTTTCATTCCCATTCAGACATTCAGTTTGGAGTTCAGGAGATTGTCTTGACCAGGACCACACCCCTAAATGCATTGAAGCAACTGCCATGTGATTGGTTGATTAGATAATTGCATTAATGAGAAATTGAACAGGTGTTCCTAATAATCCTTTAGGTGAGTGTATATGTATGTATGTGTATGTATGTCCAATTGCTTTGACAATACAAATGAAATGAATTGAGAGAGAGAGAGAGAGAGAGAGAGAGAGAGAGAGAGAGAGAGAGAGGAATATGAGCTCCTAAAAAACATTTGTTTTTATACATAAGCGGATTTAATTTGTGATTTACAAATGAATATATAGCACTATAAACATACACAGAAGACATGGAATAGAAATTCAGAAGAAAAAGTATTCAAAAAATAATAATTTTAAGAGAAACACAAAAAGAAGAAAGCAGAGAGACAGTTCAGGAAGAAAAGTCAGAAAAGAAAAGCTGAAGACAAGAATTGGAGGTAAGAGACAAATAATTAAACAAAAAAATATGTATTAATAAAATAAATAAGCATTCTCAGTAGTTGACTCAGCCAATGAAAATGCAGAGCTCCGATTTGAATAGAGTGACAGTAGGAGAGAGCCCAACTGCCACTGAGACTGATAGAAATCTATCGAACAGCAGTCTGACTGCAGAGCTGCCTTTTGAAATCCGATACCCTGAAGACATTCGCTCTGCACAGGCTAAGAAGGACTACAAACAAGCTGTGATGAGAGCATCTCCTGAGACCCTCATCCTAGACTACACCGGTAAAGGAGAAAACAGGGTCAAGAACAATCTACTGTTCTACACCGCCTTTCACAAAACCCTGTGCCAGACATACCCCAATAACAACAAGAGGGGCATTAGCAGAGGCAGGCAGATCTCAGTGCTGGTAGAGAAAGACACAGACAGTGTGATGCTCACTTTTAATGTATACCACAACGGGACCATCATGGTGCAGGGCAGCGAGAGCAGCCTGGACCAATTAGCTCTCGGCTTCCACACCTCAAAGCAGCAGACTGAGGTAGAGAAACAAGAGCCAGAGCCGGCCACCCTGCAGTCTGCCCCCAGCCACACGGAGCCAGACAGTGCCCCATCTCCCACAGACTGCCCCCCTGTCTCCCCAAAACTCTCCAGCAACATTAAAACACTAAAGGAATGCCTATCAGTGCTGGAGCTGGAGTTTGCGGAGTTCAGGGAGCAGACCTTGAGCACCCTGGCCCAGACCTCCTTGTGTGATCAGCTCCGGGATGAGATGCACAGACTAAAGATGCAGCACAAGGCTGAGATCCATGAGCTGAGAGCAGCAGTGAGAGACCTGGAGGAGCAGAGCCAAACCCTGAGGACGGAGCTGCGCAGAGCGAGGGAGGAGCTGACCTGGACACCCCAGCACAGCTAGCTGAGGAGCCTGCAGAGCCAGCTGGAGGAGCTAAGAGAGGAGCTACACATCACTGGAGCACAGAGACTGCACTGCACTGACCCCACAACACCTCCAACCCCTGACGCACCCACTGATCCACCCACACTCCCCACCACTCCTGACACACCCACTATCACCAGACCTGCCACTAATACACAACCCCCTGAAACGCCACTCCCCCAAAACACACCCGCTGCCCCCACCACTCCCGACGCAAACCCGGAGTGGCAGGTCAATGCAGAGGTGGTCATTCTGAGCGAATCCAATGGGAAGTTCCTGGTTGAGAGGCGCCTCTTCCCTGGGCGAAAAGTGAAAAAGCTTTGGTGCTCCACAGCACAGAGAGCCCTGGAGCTGCTCTCCAAGAGGAGGCTTTGCCAAGTCAAACACATCCTCATCCACACCGGCACTAACGACCTGAGTGCCCGCAGGGGTGATGTGGCCTCAGCCCTGAGACAGGTAGCAACGAAAGCCACAGAGGAATTCCCAACTGCCAAAATTTCCATCTCCACACTGCTGCCCCGCACAGACGTGCCCCTGCACATCATCCAGGCCATCAACGCAGAAGTGTCCCGAAGATGTGCCCTCCTCCCCAACGTCCACCTGGCACACCACTGAGACATCCAGCCACATCACCTGTATGACCACGTCCACCTCAACAAGACGGGTGTGAGGATTATCTCAAAGGTCCTCAAGGACACAACCCTGGGCCGAAACCCCACACACCCCCACCTCGAGACCAGGAGCAAACCCCCCAGCCCCCGGCCACATCCCCAGCCACCGGCTCCACCCCAGCCCCAGCCCCTGAGACCCCGCGGCCCCATTCCCCACCCCCCCATCCCCAGAGGGCCCGTCCAGCACAGCAGAGCGGACAGCCGGGGACCAGCACAGCCACACAGCCACGCAGCAGCGGCTTCCAGAGCCTGGAGGCCCGATGCTGCCCAGCTGGCCCAGATAAGGCAACTCCTCAGTGTCATCTGTTCCACACTGCTGAGTTAACTGAGCCTCAACACACATATATATGGTTGTGGAGATGGAGAGTAAGAAAAAATGTGATTTAATTAT
Source organism: Amia ocellicauda (assembly GCF_036373705.1). Taxonomy (NCBI): domain Eukaryota; kingdom Metazoa; phylum Chordata; class Actinopteri; order Amiiformes; family Amiidae; genus Amia; species Amia ocellicauda. Next base: position 55,626 of record NW_027102730.1, on the reverse strand, counting down.
TCTGATATTTTGATGCAAACATAAAATCTTTGAGTGATTATTATGTATATCCATATATAATTATTAATAGTAATATAATATCAGTTGTAGACCACAAATTAAACTTTCTTATGTAGAAGAGACAAGTATAATAAAATATATTAACATGTCCTTTAAAATAAGCAGTTGGAATATGCAGGGTTTACGCTCCTCAACTTTTGGAATGAAGAGCACAGGCCCTGAACTGATCAACACTGTAAATAGTTCAGATGTTTTCATTCTTGTAGAGACTTGGTGCTGTGCAGATATGTCTATACACTGGATGGATACAATGGATACAGGGAGCTGATTGTGCCCTCCTATAAAAAACCCAAAGTCAGGTGTGGCAGGGCCTCGTGGGGGATTATCGTGTGGTACAGGGAGGAGCTCCGAGCAGCCCTATGCCCAGTACAGAGAGGAGACACACACCTGTGGATGAAAATCAGAAAAGACACCCTACAAAATAACACAGATATATACCTATGTGCAATTTATATGCCACCCGCAGACTCCCCCTACTATAATGAGGAAGGCTTTCATGAGCTTCAAAACGAAATCTGCCACTTCCAGACCCTGGGCTCTGTACTGCTGTGTGGCGATCTCAATGCCAGGACTGGCAGAGAGATGGACTACATCAATACAGAGGGGAACACACACCTGTTCGGAGACTCCCCGCTGTGCCACACACACACCTCCACACTGACACAGCCACGACAGCGTGGTAAACAAGAGCAGGAAGCAGGTAGTGCGCCTATGTAAAAGCCTGGGTCTATATATCATCAATGGCAGGACCAGGGGGTACTCTCTGGGGAGATTCACATACTGCTCGGCTCTGGGCAGCAGTGTGGTGGACTACGCCATAACTGACCTGGACCCACAAGCCAACAATGCGTTTATAGTCAGACAACAATCTCCACTATCAGACCACAGCCAAATAACACTTTACCTAAAAAGATCAGCGCAGCCACAAGTCAGAGCCAAACTTCCCACAAAACTGGTCTCCCTGCCACCCAGTTAGAGATGGTCAGAGCCCAGCACAGAGAACTACACAAGAGCCCTGAATAGTGATGAGATTGAAAACATGTTAGACAGATATCAATCCTCACACTATCAAATAAACCAAAACGGAATAAACTCAGCCACCAAAACACTGAATGAAATATTTGAGAGACTGGCTTTAAAATCAAACATTAAAACAATTAAAAACCAAAATATGAAATCGTCTAAAAGAAAAAAAGAACAGTGGTGTGACCAGGAGTGTGAAACTTCTAGGAAACACCTGAGACATCTCTCCAACACTAAACACAGAGAGCCCGACAACCAGGAGGCTCGCCTCAGCTACTGCCAGGCCCTGCGGCACTACAAGCAACTCCTCAGTAAGAAAAAAGACCACTATATGGGCAGAATAAATACCCCAAAAACAAAAAATGAAATACCAATTCAAAATGGAGAAATCTGGAAAACACACTTTGAAAAACTTTACCAAAATGTTGAAAACAATCCAAAGCCAGAACAGGTTAAAATATTAAAAAACCTAAATAAATTGGAAGAAATCATTAAGAATAACCAAAATCCCTTAGATAACCCATTTACAATATAGGAACTAAAACATCAACTCAAAATCCTCAAACCCAGGAAAGCCAGCGGCCCCGACAGCATCAGCCCTGAGATGCTGAAGCACAGCAGCCCGCAGCTGCAGGAGGCTCTGCTCAAACTCTTTAACCTGGTGCTGAGAGCCGGGTGTTTCCCTGAGGTCGGGAATCAAGGATTGATCACCCCGATTTTTAAAAGTGGAGACAAATTAGACCCCAATAACTACTGGGGCAGCTGTGTGAGCAGTAACCTGGGGAAGGTGTTCTGCAGTATCATCAACGCCCAGATACTGGCCTTCCTTACCAAGCACAGTGTCCTGAATAAGAGTCAGATTGGCTTCCTACCAAAACACCGCACAACCGATCATATTTACACTCTACACACCCTCATAAATAAATATACCCAAAACAATAAAGGAAAAATATTTGCCTGTTTTGTAGACTTTAGAAAGGCATTTGACTCAATCTGGCACAAGGGATTATTTTATAAACTTCTACAGAGTGGTGTAGGGGGTAAAGTTTATGACATCATTAAATCAATGTATTCTGAAAACAAATGCGGAGTTCAAATTGGCAACTCAAGAACAGAGTTCTTCACTCAGGGGCGGGGAGTGAGACAGGGCTGCAGTCTGAGTCCAACACAGTTCAACATCTACATCATCGAGTTGGCCACAGTGTTGGAGCAGTCTGACGCCCGCAGCCTAACTCTCCATGACACAGAGATCAAGTTCCTGCTCTATGCAGACGACCTGGTGCTGCTGTCGCCCACAGAGCAGGGGCTTCAGCAGAACCTGGCGCTGCTAGAGCAGTACTGTCAGAAATGGGCCCTGGCAGTCAATCTGGACAAGACCAGAGTTATGGTTTTCCAGAAAAAAGCCCCATCTCAGGGAAACAGGTACCGCTTCACTCTGGGCAGCACTGGATTAGAGCACTGCACCAGATACAACTACCTTGGCCTGACCATCAGTGCGTCAGGGAGCTTCAGCCTGGCTATAAACGCATTAAAAGACAAGGCACGCCGGGCATTTTATGCCATAAAGACACAATTTGGGAAAACAACAATACCAATAACTATTTGGATTAAAATATTAAACTCCATCATCCAACCAATCCTGCTATATGGGAGCGAAGTGTGGGGTCCCCTCATGAACCTCAATAACAACAATTGGGACAAAAGCCCCATGGAAATATTCCACCTAGAATTTAATAAAAACATCTTACACGTACACAGAAACGCCCCCACGGCTCTGAGGCTCACAGAGCCCGAACACACAATGACCAAAACAACAACAATTGGGAAAATTGACATGTACCTGAAAAGCAAATACACAAAATATTAGAGACACGAATTAGAATTACAAAACAAATTGGAATGCTACCGGGCCCTGAATAGAAACATTACATTGGCTGAATACTTAAAAATCCAAAATATAAAAGAGAGACAAAATCTAACTAAATACAGGCTCAGTGACCACAGCCTCGCCATTGAAAAAGGCCGCTACAGAAAATTCTGGGTTGCCAGAGAAGAGCGGCTGTGCAGCCAGTGTGACCTAGGGGAGGTCGAAACACAGGCGCATTTCCTGCTGTCCTGCCCTAAATACACAAAAATCAGGGAGACATACTTTAAAATATTAAAAATGCATATCCCTGAGTTCAGCATGATCCCCGATTGCTGCAAACTCCCCGTCCTGCTGGGAGAGGAGGAGCGCACTGCCTTCTTAGCAGCGCAATATGTATCCACCTGCCACAGCCTGCGAGACAGTGTGTAGACACCAGCCTGTGGCACTCCATTTGCAAAACAAAATAAAAACAGTGATTTTTCTGATGTCATGACACAAATTTTGATACAAACAACAAATATGGTTTATATCCTACTTAATTTTATTTCAATGTGTACTATATTTGTTCCACTGAATCTTGTATTGCAATGTTTTGTCTTGATTGATAGAACATTTGTATCTGCTTTGGCAATATTGTGATAGATCATGCCAATAAAGAACCTTTGAATTGAATTGAAATGAATTGACAGACAGACAGACACACGCACACACACACACACACACACACACACACACACACACACACACACACACACACACACACACACACACACACAGAGCCAGCCAGCCAGACAGCCAGCCAGCTCAGCCATGACATCACGAGCCTCTCTCAGCTGACTGCTATGACATCACAGAGCACGTACATTCCATTGCTTGCCGTCTGTCAACCACTCAGTCACTGCCAGCCAGACTGGCTGGCTGGCTGGATGGGGGGGCTGCTTGCTGCTGCTGCGTATCTTAGCAAGCTAATTTGCCTGACCGGCCTTCCTACTCCTATGCCCAAATGCCCACCTAAGCCTCGTTTGTAATGCATGTCATTGTATTTCAAAAAGGAATCTGGAAATAGTAAACCTATTTTCTTTATTTGAATGTATTAAAGATCACATTTTATTACATTTTCTTTTTCTGTACTTCATTACATTATATTGAGATTCATAATTCTATTATTTATTTTCCGTATGTATGTATGTATGTATTATTGTATGGAAGGAAAGTTAGAAATGATTTTCTCAAACCTGTTTTTCTCTCTTGTATACTTAAGAAAGATAAGGTCAAGCTAGAAGGTCAGGAGGCCATAAGGTAGTTTGATTTCTGTTTGTTATTTACGATGAGAACCTTGGAGACAATGTCAAACGGTATGACCTACGTGCCTGTTCCTTAAAACCATGTGTAGATCTATGAACTCTGTTCTATAATGAAATATGTTCTGCTTAGTTAGCCTTTAAGATAACATAGTAATGATTTTCTAGCATGTATGTATGTATGTATGTATGTCCAATTGCTTTGACAATGAATTGAATTGAGAGGGAGAGAGAGAGAGAGAGAGAGAGAGAGAGACAGACAGACTGACAGCTCAGCGATGACATCACGAGCCTCTCTCAGCTGACTGCTATGACATCACAGAGCACGTACATTCCGTTGCTTGTCGTCTGTCAACCAGTCACTGCTAGCCAGACTGTCCCTAAGACAAAGTGTACAATACTTCAATTATATCTCCTCCAGACAGATAAAGAGTATTAAGAGCTACGATGAAGATACCCAGGAGACGTAAAAAGCTTGCATCACCTGGTATTTCCTGGAGGTCACCCATCCAAGTACTAACCAGGCCCTGGCCCGTTTAGTTTCCAAGGTCTGACGAGACCGGGCACGTTCAGGACGGTGTGGCCGCAAGCCGAAATGCCTGGCTGCATGATGTCTCTTAAAGGCTGACGGGTGTTGACGGAATTTCCAGCAAAAAATAAAAAATAAAAAAATAAAAAAATGGAGGGAAAAATAACAGTGCAGGAAAGGGTGTTGAAAGTAGCCGGGAACGTGTACAATTCTTCAATTATATCTCCTCCAGACAGAAAGAGAGTATTAAGAGCTACGATGAAGTTACCCAGGAGACGTAAAAAGCTTGCAGCACCTGGTATTTCTAGGAGATCTCCCATCCAAGTACTGACCAGGCCATGCCCCGTTTAGCTTCCGAGATCTGACGAGACGGGGTGCGTCCAGGACGGTGTAGCCGCAAGCCGAGAGGCCTGGCTGCATGATGTCTCTTAAAGGCTGACGGGTGTTGACGGAACTTCCAGCAAATAAAAAAAGAAAAATGGAGGGAAAAATATCAGTTCAGCAAAGGGTGTTGAAAGTAGCCGGGTACGTGTACATTTCTTCAATTATATCTCCTCCAGACAGAAAGAGAGTATTAAGATCTACGATGATGTTACCCAGGAGACGTATAAAGCTTGCAGCACCTGGTATTTCCAGGAGGTCACCCATCCAAGTACTGACCAGGCCCTGCCCTGTATAGCTTCCGAGATCTGATGAGATCAGTCGCGTTCAGGACGGCGTGGCCGCAAGCCGAGACGCCTGGCAGCATGATGTCTCTTAAAGGCGGGCGGGTTTTGACGGACCTTCCAGCAAAAAAAAAAAGAAAAAAGAAAAATGGAGGGAAAAATATCAGTGCAGCAAAGGGTGTTGAAAGTTGCCGGGTACGTGTACATTTCTTCAATTGTATCTTCTCCTGACAGAAAGAGAGTATTAAGAGCTACGATGAAGTTACCCAGGAGACGTAAAAAGTTTGCAGTACCTAGTTTTTCCAGGAGGTCACCAATCCAAATACTGACCAGGTCCTGCCACGTTTTGCTTCCTAGATCTGACAAGATCGGGCGCGTTCAGGACGGTGTGGCCGCAAGCCAAAAAGCCTGGCTGCATGATGTCTCTTAAAGGCTGGCGGGTATTGACGGAACTTCCAGCAAAAAAAAGAAAAATGGAGGGAAAAATACCAGTGCAGCAAATGGTGTTGAAAGTAGCCGGGTACGTGTACAAATCCTCAATTATAACACCTCCAGACAGAAAGAGAGTATTAAGAGCTACAATGAAGTTACTCAGGAGACTAAAAAGCTTGCAGCACCAGGTATTTCCAGAAGGTCTCCCATCCAAGTACTGACCAGGTCTTGCCCCGTTTAGCTTCCGAGATCTGATGAGATCGGGCGCGTTCAGGACGGTGTGGCTGCAAACCTAGAGGCCTGGCTGCATGATGTCTCTAAAAGGCTGGCGGGTATTGACGGAACATCCAAGAAAATTTAAAAAAAAAAAAATAGAAAAATGGAGGGAAAAATATCAGTGCAGGAAAGGGTGTTGAATGTAGCCGGGTACGTGTACAATACTTCAATTATATCTCCTCCAGACAGAAAGAGAGTATTAAGAGCTACGATGAAGTTACCCAAGTAACGAAAAAAGCTTGCAGCACCTGGTATTTCCAGGAGGTCACCCATCCAAATACTGACCAGGCCCTGCCCCGTTCAGCTTCTGAGATCTGACGAGATCGTGCGCATTCAGGATGGTGTGGCCACAAGCCGAGATGCCTGGCTGCATGATGTCTCTTAAAGGCTGGAGGATATTGACAGAACTTCCAGCAAAATAAAGAAGAAAAAAGAAAAATGGAGGGAAAAATATCAGTGCAGCAAAGGGAGTTGAAAGTAGCCGGGTACGTGTACAATTCTTCAATTATATCTCCTCCAGACAGAAAGAGAGTATTAAGAGCTATGATGAAGTTACCCAGGAGACGTAAGAAGCTTGCAGCACCTGGTATTTCCAGGAGGTCTCCCATCCAAGTACAGAATAGACACTGCCCCGTTTAGCTTCCGAGATCTGATGAGATTGGGCGCGTTCAGGACGGTGTGGCCGCAAACCAAAAGGCCTGGCTGCATGATGTCTCTTAAAGGCTGGCGGGTATTGCCGGAACTGCCAGCAAAAAAAAAAGAAATAAGAAAAATGGAGTGAAAAATTTCAGTGCAGCAAAGGGAGTTGAAAGTAGCCGGGTACGTGTACAATTCTTCAATTATATCTCCTCCAGACAGAAAGAGAGTATTAAGAGCTATGATGAAGTTACCCAGGAGACGTAAGAAGCTTGCAGCACCTGGTATTTCCAGGAGGTCTCCCATCCAAGTACTGATCAGGCCCTGCCCCGTTCAGCTTCCGAGATCTGACGAAATCGGGCACGTTCAGGACGGTGTGGCCGCAAACAAAGAGGCCTGGCTGCATGATGTCTCTTAAAGGCTGGCGGGTATTGATGGAACTTCCAGCAAAAAAAATAAGAAAAAAGAAAAATGGAGAGAAACAAATCAGTGCAGCAAAGGGTTTTGATAGTAGCCGGGTACGTGTACAATTCTTCAATTATATCTCCTCCAGACAGAAAGAGAGTATAAAGAGCTACGATGATGTTACCCAGGAGACGTATAAAGCTTGCAGCACCTGGTATTTCCAGGAGGTCACCCATCCAAGTACTGACCAGGCCCTGCCCCATTTAGCTTCCGAGATCTGACGAGATCGTGCGCATTCAGGATGGTGTGGCCGCAAGCCGAAAGTCCTGGCTGCATGATGTCTCTTAAAGGTTGGCGGGTATTGACGGAACTTCCAGCAAAAAAAAAAAAAAAAAAAAAAAAAAGAAAAAGAAAAATGGAGATAAAAATATCAGTGCAGTAATGGGTTTTGAAAGTAGCCGGGTACGTGTACAATTCTTCAATTATATCTCCTCCAGACAGAAAGAGAGTATTAAGAGCTACGATGAAGTTACCCAGGAGACGTAAAAAGCTTGCAGCACCTGGTATTTCTAGGAGGTCTCCCATCCAAGTACTGACCAGGCCCTGCCCCATTTAGCTTCCGAGATCTGACGAGATCGGGCGCATTCAGGACGGTGTGGCCACAAGCCGAGAGGCCTGGCTGCATGATGTCTCTTAAAGGTTGGCGGATATTGACGAACTTCCAGCAAAAAAAAAAAAGAAAAATGGAGGGAAAAATATCAGTGCAGCAAAGGCTGTTGAAAGTAGCCGGGTACGTGTACAATTCTTCAATAATATCTCCTCCAGACTGAAAGAGAGTATTAAGAGCTACGATGAAGTTACCCAGGAGACGTAAAAAGCTTGCAGCACCTGGTATTTCCAGGAGGTCACCCAACCAAGTACTGACCAGACCCTGCCCCGTTTAGCTTCCGAGATATGATAAGATCAGGCGCGTTCAGGACGGTGTGGCCGCAAGCCGAGAGGCCTGGCTGCATGATGTCTCTTAAAGGCTGGCAAGTATTGACGGAACTTCCAGCAAAAAAAAAAAAAAAAAAAAAATAGAAAAAGGGAGGGAAAAATATCAGTGCAGCAAAGGGTGTTGAAAGTAGCCGGGTACGTGTACAATTCTTCAATTATATCTCCTCCAGACAGAAAGAGAGAATTAAGAGCTACGATAAAGTTACCCAGGAGACGTAAAAGCTTGCAGCACCAGGTATTTCCAGGAGGTCTCCCATCCAAGTACTGACCAGGCCCTGCCCCATTCAGTTTCCGAGATCTGACGAGATCGGGCGCGTTCAGGACGGTGTGGCCGCAAGCCGAGATCCTGGCTGCATGATGTCTCTTAAAGGCTGGCGGGTATTGACGGAACTGCCAGCAAAAAAAAAAAAGAGAAATGGAGGGAGAAATACCAGTGCAGCAAAGGGTGTTGAAAGTAGCTGGGTACGTGTACAATACTTCAATTATATCTCTTCCAGACAGATAGAGAGTATTAAGAGCTACGATGAAGTTACCCAGGAGTTGTAAAAGCTTGCAGCACCAGGTATTTCCAGGAGGTCTCACATTCAAGTACTGACCAGGTCCTGCCCCGTTTACCTTCCGAGATCTGACGAGATCGGGCGCGTTCAGGATGGTGTGGCCGCAAGCCGAGACGCCTGGCTGCATGATGTCTCTAAAAGGCTGGCGGGTATTGACGGAACTGCCAGCAAAAAAAAAAAGAAAAATAGAGGGAAAAATATCAGTGCAGCAAAGGCTGTTGAAAGTAGCTGGGTACATGTACAATTCCTCAATTATAACACCTCCAGACAGATAGAGAGTATTAAGAGCTACGATGAAGTTTCCCAGGAGACGTTAAAAGCTTGCAGCACCAGGTATTTCCTGGAGGTCTCCCATCCAAGTACTGATCAGGCCCTGCCCCGTTTAGCTTCCGAGATCTGACGAGATCGGGCGCTTTCAGGACAATGTGGCCGCAAGCCAAGAGGCCTGGCTGCATGATGTCTCTTAAAGGCTGGCGGGTATTGACGGAACTTCCAGCAAAAAAAAAAAAAAAAAAAAAAAGAAAAAGAAAAATGGAGGGAAAAATATCAGTGCAGTAATGGGTTTTGAAAGTAGCCGGGTACGTGTACAATTCTTCAATTATATCTCCTCCAGACAGAAAGAGAGTATTAAGAGCTACGATGAAGTTACCCAGGAGACGTAAAAAGCTTGCAGCACCTGGCATTTCCAGGAGGTCACCCATCCATGTACTGACCAGGCCCTGCCCCGTTTAAATTCCAAGATCTGATGAGATCGGGGGCGTTCAGGACGGTGTGGCTGCAAGCCGAGAGGCCTGACTGCATGATGTCTCTTAATGGTTGGCGGGTTGTGACGGAACATCCAGCAAATAAAAAAAAAGAGAAATGGTGGTAAAAATATCAGTGCAGCAAAGGGTGTTGAAAGTAGCCAGGTACGTGTACAATTCTTCAATTATATCTCCTCCAGATTGAAAGAGAGTATTAAGAGCTACGATGAAGTTACACAGGAGACGTAAAAAGCTTGCAGCACCTGGTATTTCCAGGAGGAAACCCATCCAAGTACTGACCAGGCCCTGCCCCGTTTGGCTTCCGAGATCTGACGAGATCGGGCGCGTTCAGGACGGTGTGGCCGCAAGCCAAGATGCCTGGCGGCATGATGTCTCTTAAAGGCTGGCGGGTATTGACGGAACAGCCAGCAAAAAAAAAAAGAGAAATGGAGGGAAAAATATCAGTGCAGCTAAGGCTGTTGAAAGTAGCCGGGTACGTGTACAACTCTTCAATTATATCTCCTCCAGACAGAAAGAGAGAATTAAGAGCTACGATGAAGTTACCCAGGAGACGTAAAAAGTTTGCAGCACCTCGTATTTCCAGAAGGTCACCCATAAAAGTACTGACCAGGCCCTGCCCCGTTTAAATTCTGAGATCTGACGAGATCGGGCGCGTTCAGGACGGTGTGGCCGCAAGCCGAGAGGCCTGGCTGCATGATGTCTCTTAATGGCTGGCGGGTATTGACAGAACTTCCAGCAAAAAAAAAAAAAAAAAAAAAAAGAAAAAGAAAAATGGAGGGAAAAATATCAGTGCAGTAATGGGTTTTGAAAGTAGCCGGGTACGTGTACAATTCTTCAATTATATCTCCTCCGGACAGAAAGAGAGTATTAAGAGCTACGATGAAGTTACCCAGGAGACGTAAAAAGCTTGCAGCACCTGGCATTTCTAGGAGGTCACCCATCCAAGTACTGACCAGGCCCTGCCCCGTTTAAATTCCAAGATCTGATGAGATCGGGGGCGTTCAGGACGGTGTGGCTGCAAGCCAAGAGGCCTGGCTGCATGATGTCTCTTAATGGTTGGCGGGTTTTGACGGAACATCCAGCAAATAAAAAAAAAGAGAAATGGTGGTAAAAATATCAGTGCAGCAAAGGGTGTTGAAAGTAGCCAGGTACGTGTACAATTCCTCAATTATATCTCCTCCAGACTGAAAGAGAGTATTAAGAGCTACGATGAAGTTACCCAGGAGACGTAAAAAGCTTGCAGCACCTGGTATTTCCAGGAGGACACCCATCCAAGTACTGACCAGGCCCTGCCCCACTCAGTTTCCGAGATCTTACGAGATCGGACGCGTTCAGGACGGTGTGGCCGCAAGCCGAGATGCCTGGCTGCATGATGTCTCTTAAAGGCTGGCGGGTATTGACGGAACTGCCAGCAATAAAAAAAAGAGAAATGGAGGGAGAAATACCAGTGCAGCAAAGGGTGTTGAAAGTAGCCGGGTACGTGTACAATACTTGAATTATATCTCCTTCAGACAGAAAGAGAGTATTAAGAGCTACGATGAAGTTACCCAGGAGACGTAAAAGCTTGCAGCACCAGGTATTTCCAGGAGGTCTCACATTCAAGTACTGACCAGGTCCTGCGCCGTTTAGCTTCCGAGATCTGACGAGATCGGGCGCGTTCAGGATGGTGTGGCCGCAAGCCGAGACGCCTGGCTGCATGATGTCTCTTAAAGGCTGGTGGGTATTGACGGAACTGCCAGCAAAAAAAAAAAAGAAAAATAGAGGGAAAAATACCAGTGCAGCAAAGGCTGATGAAAGTAGCCGGGTACGTGTACAATTCCTCAATTATAACACCTCCAGACAGATAGAGAGTATTAAGAGCTACGATTAAGTTTCCCAGGAGACGTAAAAAGCTTGCAGCACCAGGTATTTCCTGGAGGTCTCCCATCCAAGTACTGACCAGGCCCTGCCCCGTTTAGCTTCCGAGATCTAACGAGATCAGGCGCGTTCAGGACAATGTGGCCGCAAGCCAAGAGGCCTGGCTGCATGATGTCTCTTAAAGGCTGGTGGGTATTGACGGAACTTCCAGCAAAAAAAAAAAAAAAAAAAAAGAAAAATAGAGGGAAAAATACCAGTGCAGCAAAGGGTGTTGAAAGTAGCCGGGTACGTGTACAATTCTTCAATTATATATTCTCCAGACAGAAAGAGAGTATTAAGAGCTACGATGAAGTTCCCCAGGAGACGTAAAAAGCTGGCAGCACCTGGTATTTCCAGACGATCTCCCATCCAAGTACTGACCAGGTCCTGTCCCGTTTAGCTTCCAAGATCTGACGAGATCGGGCGAGTTCAGGATGGTGTGGCCGCAAGCCGAAAGTCCTGGCTGCATGATGTCTCTTAAAGGTTGGCGGGTATTGACGGAACTTCCAGCAAAAAAAAAAAAAAAAAATGGATGGAAAAATATCAGTGCAGCAAAGGGTGTTGACAGTAGCTGGGTACGTGTACAATACTTCAATTAAATCTCCTCCAGACAGATAGAGAGTATTAAGAGCTACGATAAAGTTACCCAGGAGACGTAAAAGCTTGCAGCACGAGGTATTTCCAGGAGGTCTCACATTCATGTACTGACCAGGTCCTGCCCCGTTTAGCTTCCGAGATCTGACGAGATCGGGCGCGTTCAGGATGGTGTGGCCGCAAGCCGAGATGCCTGGCTGCATGATGTCTCTTAAAGGCTGGCGGGTATTGACGGAACTGCCAGCCAAAAAAAAAAAGAAAAATAGAGGGAAAAATACCAGTGCAGCAAAGGGTGTTGAAAGTAGCCGGGTACGTGTACAATTCTTCAATTATATATTCTCCAGACAGAAAGAGAGTATTAAGAGCTACGATGAAGTTCCCCAGGAGACGTAAAAAGCTGGCAGCACCTGGTATTTCCAGAAGATCTCCCATCCAAGTACTGACCAGGTCCTGCCCCATTTAGTTTCCGAGATCTTCCAAAATCGGGCGCGTTCAGGACTGTGTGTCCGCAAACCGAGAGGCCTGGTTGCATGATGTCTCTTAAAGGCTGGCGGGTATTGACGGAACTTCCAGCAGAAAAAAAAAAAAAAAAAGAAAAATGGATGGAAAAATATCAGTGCAGCAAAGGATGTTGACAGTAGCTGGGTACGTGTACAATACTTCAATTATATCTCCTCCAGACAGATAGAGAGTATTAAGAGCTACGATAAAGTTACCCAGGAGACGTAAAAGCTTGCAGCACCAGGTATTTCCAGGAGGTCTCACATTCATGTACTGACCAGGTCCTGCCCCGTTTAGCTTCCGAGATCTGACGAGATCGGGCACGTTCAGGATGGTGTGGCCGCAAGCCGAGATGCCTGGCTGCATGATGTCTCTTAAAGGTTGGCGGGTATTGACAGAACTTCAAGCAAAAAAAAAAAAAAATAAAAAAAAAAAAATGGATGGAAAAATATCAGTGCAGCAAAGGGTGTTGACAGTAGCTGGGTACGTGTACAATACTTAAATTATATCTCCTCCGGACAGATAGAGAGTATTAAGAGCTATGATGAAGTTACCCAGGAGACGTAAAAAGCTTGCAGCACCTGGTATTTCCAGGAGGTCACCCATCCAAGTACTGACCAGGCCCTGCCCCGTTAGCTTCCGAAATCTGATGAGATCGGGCGCGTTCAGGACGGTGTGGCCGCAAGCCAAGAGGCCTGGCTGCATGATGTCTCTTAAAGGCTGGCGGGTATTGACGAAACTTCCAGCAAAAAAAAAAAAAAAAAAATGGAAAATGGAGGGAAAAATATCAGTACAGCAAAGGCTGTTGAAAGTAGCCGGGTACGTGTACAATACTTCAATTATATCTCCTCCAGACAGATAGAGAGTATTAAGAGCTACGATGAAGTTTCCCAGGAGACGTAAAAAGCTTGCAGCACCAGGTATTTCCAGGAGGTCTCCCATCCAAGTACTGACGAGGCCCTGCCCCGTTTAGCTTCCGAGATCTGACGAGATCGGGCGTGTTCAGGACGGTGTGGCCGCAAGCCAAGAGGCCGGGCTGCATGATGTCTCTTAAAGCCTGGCGGGTATTGACGGAACTTCCAGCAAAAAATAAAAAATAAATAAATAGAAAAATGGAGGGAAAAATATCAGTGCAGAACAGGGTGTTGAAAGTAGCCGGGTACATGTACAATTCTTCAATTATATCTCCTCCAGACTGAATGAGAGTATTAAGAGCTACGCTGAAGTTACCCAGGAGATGTAAAAAGCTTTCAGCACCTGGTATTTCCAGGAGGTCACCCATCCAATTACTGACCAGACCCTGCCCAGTTTTTCTTCCGAGATCTGACGAGATTTTGCATCTTCAGGACGGTGTGGCCTCAAGCCAAGAGGCCTGGCTGCATGATGTCTCTTAAAGGCTGGAGGGTATTGATGGAACTTCCAGCAAGAAACAAAAGAAAAAAGAAAAATGGAGGGAAAAATATCAGTGCAGCAAAGGGTTTTGAAAGTAGCCGGGTACGTGTACAATTCTTCAATAATATCTTCTACAGACTGAAAGAGAGTATTAAGAGCTATGATGAAGTTACCCAGGAGACGTAAAAAGCTTGCAGCACCTGGTATTTCCAGGAGGTCACCCATCCAAGTACTGACCAGGCCCTGCCCCGTTAGCTTCCGAAATCTGATGAGATCGGGCGCGTTCAGGACGGTGTGGCCGCAAGCCAAGAGGCCTGGCTGCATGATGTCTCTTAAAGGCTGGCGGGTATTGACGGAACTTCCAGCAAAAAAAAAAAAAAAAAAATGGAAAATGGAGGGAAAAATATCAGTACAGCAAAGGCTGTTGAAAGTAGCCGGGTACGTGTACAATACTTCAATTATATCTCCTCCAGACAGATAGAGAGTATTAAGAGCTACGATGAAGTTTCCCAGGAGACGTAAAAAGCTTGCAGCACCAGGTATTTCCAGGAGGTCTCCCATCCAAGTACTGACGAGGCCCTGCCCCGTTTAGCTTCCGAGATCTGACGAGATCGGGCGTGTTCAGGACGGTGTGGCCGCAAGCCAAGAGGCCGGGCTGCATGATGTCTCTTAAAGCCTGGCGGGTATTGACGGAACTTCCAGCAAAAAATAAAAAATAAATAAATAGAAAAATGGAGGGAAAAATATCAGTGCAGAACAGGGTGTTGAAAGTAGCCGGGTACATGTACAATTCTTCAATTATATCTCCTCCAGACTGAATGAGAGTATTAAGAGCTACGCTGAAGTTACCCAGGAGATGTAAAAAGCTTTCAGCACCTGGTATTTCCAGGAGGTCACCCATCCAATTACTGACCAGACCCTGCCCAGTTTTTCTTCCGAGATCTGACGAGATTTTGCATCTTCAGGACGGTGTGGCCGCAAGCCAAGAGGCCTGGCTGCATGATGTCTCTTAAAGGCTGGAGGGTATTGATGGAACTTCCAGCAAGAAACAAAAGAAAAAAGAAAAATGGAGGGAAAAATATCAGTGCAGCAAAGCGTGTTGAAGGTAGCCGGGTACGTGTACAATTCTTCAATTATATCTCCTCCAGACAGATAGAGAGTATTAAGAGCTACGATAAAGTTACCCAGGAGACGTAAAAGCTTGCAGCACCAGGTATTTCCAGGAGGTCTCACATTCAAGTACTGAACAGGTCCTGCCCCGTTTAGCTTCCGAGATCTGACGAGATCGGGCGCGTTCAGGACGGTGTGGCCGCAAGCCGAGATGTCTGGCTGCATGACGTCTCTTAAAGGCTGGCGGGTATTGACGGAATTTCCAGCAAAAAAAAAAAAAAAAAAATAGAAAAATGGAGGGAAAAATATCAGTGCAGGAAAGGGTGTTGAAAGTAGCCGGGTACGTGTACAATTCTTCAATTATATCTCCTGGAGACAGAAAGAGAGTATTAAGAGCTACGATGAAGTTACCCAGGAGACGTAAAAAGCTTGCAGCACCTGGTATTTCTAGGAGGTCTCCCATCCAAGTACTGACCAGGCCCTGCCCCGTTTAGCTTCCGAGATCTGACGAGATCGGGCGCATTCAGGACGGTGTGGCCACAAGCCGAGAGGCCTGGCTGCATGATGTCTCTTATAGGTTGGCGGGTATTGACGGAACTTCCAGCAAAAAAAAAAAAAAAAAATGGATGGAAAAATATCAGTGCAGCAAAGGGTGTTGACAGTAGCTGGGTACGTGTACAATACTTCAATTAAATCTCCTCCAGACAGATAGAGAGTATTAAGAGCTACGATAAAGTTACCCAGGAGACGTAAAAGCTTGCAGCACGAGGTATTTCCAGGAGGTCTCACATTCATGTACTGACCAGGTCCTGCCCCGTTTAGCTTCCGAGATCTGACGAGATCGGGCGCGTTCAGGACGGTGTGGCCGCAAGCCGAGATGTCTGGCTGCATGATGTCTCTTAAAGGCTAGCGGGTATTGTCGGAATTTCCAGCAAAAAAAAAAAAAAAAAAAAGAAAAATGGAGGGAAAAATATCAGTGCAGGAAAAGGTGTTCAAAGTAGCCGGGTACGTGTACAATTCTTCAATTATATCTCCTCCAGACAGAAAGAGAGAATTAAGAGCTATGATAAAGTTACCCAGGAGACGTAAAAGCTTGCAGCACCAGGTATTTCCAGGAGGTCTCCCATCCAAGTACTGACCAGGTCCTGCCCCGTTTAGCTTCCGAGATCTTACGAGATCGGGCACGTTCAGGACGGTGTGGCCGCAAGACAAGAGGCCTGGCTGCATGATGTCTCTTAAAGGTTGGCGGGTATTGACGGAACTTCCAGCAAAAAAAAAAAACAAAAAAAGAAAAAAGAAAAATGGATGGAAAAATATCAGTGCAGCAAAGGGTGTTGACAGTAGCTGGATACGTGTACAATACTTCAATTATATCTCCTGGAGACAGAAAGAGAGTATTAAGAGCTACGATGAAGTTACCCAGGAGACGTAAAAAGCTTGCAGCACCTGGTATTTCTAGGAGGTCTCCCATCCAAGTACTGACCAGGCCCTGCCCCTTTTAGCTTCCCGAGATCTGACAAGATCGGGCGCGTTCAGGATGGTGTGGCCGCAAGCCGAGATGCCTGGCTGCATGATGTCTCTTAAAGGCTGGCGGGTATTGACGGAACTGCCAGCAAAAAAAAAAAGAAAAATAGAGGGAAATATACCAGTGCAGCAAAGGGTGTTGAAAGTAGCCGGGTACGTGTACAATTCTTCAATTATATCTCCTGGAGACAGAAAGAGAGTATTAAGAGCTACGATGAAGTTACCCAGGAGACGTAAAAAGCTTGCAGCACCTGGTATTTCTAGGAGGTCTCCCATCCAAGTACTGACCAGGCCCTGCACCGTTTAGCTTCCGAGATCTGACGAGATCGGGCGCATTCAGGACGGTGTGGCCACAAGCCGAAAGGCCTGGCTACATGATGTCTCTTAAAGGTTGGCGGGTATTGACGGAACTTCCAGCAAAAAAAAAAAAAAAAAAAAAAAAAAAAAGAAAAATGGATGGAAAAATATCAGTGCAGCAAAGGGTATTGACAGTAGCTGGGTACGTGTACAATTCTTCAATTATATCTCCTCCAGACAGAAAGAGAGAATTAAGAGCTACGATAAAGTTACCCAGGAGACGTAAAAGCTTGCAGCACCAGGTATTTCCAGGAGGTCTCCCATCCAAGTACTGACCAGGTCCTGCCCCGTTTAGCTTCCGAGATCTGACGAGATCGGGCGCGTTCAGGATGGTGTGGCCGCAAGCCGAGATGCCTGGCTGCATGATGTCTCTTAAAGGCTGGCGGGTATTGACGGAACTGCCAGCAAAAAAAAAAAAGAAAAATAGAGGGAAATATACCAGTGCAGCAAAGGGTGTTGAAAGTAGCCGGGTACGTGTACAATTCTTCAATTATATCTCCTGGAGACAGAAAGAGAGTATTAAGAGCTACGATGAAGTTACCCAGGAGACGTAAAAAGCTTGCAGCACCTGGTATTTCCAGGAGGTCTCCCATCCAAGTACTGACCAGGTCCTGCCCCGTTTAGCTTCCGAGATCTTACGAGATCGGGCACGTTCAGGACGGTGTGGCCGCAAGACAAGAGGCCTGGCTGCATGATGTCTCTTAAAGGTTGGCGGGTATTGACGGAACTTCCAGCAAAAAAAAAAAACAAAAAAAGAAAAAAGAAAAATGGATGGAAAAATATCAGTGCAGCAAAGGGTGTTGACAGTAGCTGGATACGTGTACAATACTTCAATTATATCTCCTGGAGACAGAAAGAGAGTATTAAGAGCTACGATGAAGTTACCCAGGAGACGTAAAAAGCTTGCAGCACCTGGTATTTCTAGGAGGTCTCCCATCCAAGTACTGACCAGGCCCTGCCCCTTTTAGCTTCCCGAGATCTGACAAGATCGGGCGCGTTCAGGATGGTGTGGCCGCAAGCCGAGATGCCTGGCTGCATGATGTCTCTTAAAGGCTGGCGGGTATTGACGGAACTGCCAGCAAAAAAAAAAAGAAAAATAGAGGGAAATATACCAGTGCAGCAAAGGGTGTTGAAAGTAGCCGGGTACGTGTACAATTCTTCAATTATATCTCCTGGAGACAGAAAGAGAGTATTAAGAGCTACGATGAAGTTACCCAGGAGACGTAAAAAGCTTGCAGCACCTGGTATTTCTAGGAGGTCTCCCATCCAAGTACTGACCAGGCCCTGCACCGTTTAGCTTCCGAGATCTGACGAGATCGGGCGCATTCAGGACGGTGTGGCCACAAGCCGAAAGGCCTGGCTACATGATGTCTCTTAAAGGTTGGCGGGTATTGACGGAACTTCCAGCAAAAAAAAAAAAAAAAAAAAAAAAAAAAGAAAAATGGATGGAAAAATATCAGTGCAGCAAAGGGTATTGACAGTAGCTGGGTACGTGTACAATTCTTCAATTATATCTCCTCCAGACAGAAAGAGAGAATTAAGAGCTACGATAAAGTTACCCAGGAGACGTAAAAGCTTGCAGCACCAGGTATTTCCAGGAGGTCTCCCATCCAAGTACTGACCAGGTCCTGCCCCGTTTAGCTTCCGAGATCTGACGAGATCGGGCGCGTTCAGGATGGTGTGGCCGCAAGCCGAGATGCCTGGCTGCATGATGTCTCTTAAAGGCTGGCGGGTATTGACGGA
Source organism: Amia ocellicauda (assembly GCF_036373705.1). Classification (NCBI taxonomy): domain Eukaryota; kingdom Metazoa; phylum Chordata; class Actinopteri; order Amiiformes; family Amiidae; genus Amia; species Amia ocellicauda. The sequence goes on along the minus strand of NW_027102730.1, from coordinate 36,998 downwards.
ACTGCCAGCAAAAAAAAAAAAGAAAAATAGAGGGAAATATACCAGTGCAGCAAAGGGTGTTGAAAGTAGCCGGGTACGTGTACAATTCTTCAATTATATCTCCTGGAGACAGAAAGAGAGTATTAAGAGCTACGATGAAGTTACCCAGGAGACGTAAAAAGCTTGCAGCACCTGGTATTTCTAGGAGGTCTCCCATCCAAGTACTGACCAGGCCCTGCCCCGTTTAGCTTCCGAGATCTGACGAGATCGGGCGCATTCCGGACGGTGTGGCCACAAGCCGAAAGGCCTGGCTGCATGATGTCTCTTAAAGGTTGGCGGGTATTGACGGAACTTCCAGCAAAAAAAAAAAAGAAAAAAAGAAAAAAGAAAAATGAATGGAAAAATATCAGTGCAGCAAAGGGTGTTGACAGTAGCTGGGTACGTGTACAATACTTCAATTATATCTCCTCCAGACAGAGAGAGAGTATTAAGAGCTACGATAAAGTTTCCCAGGAGACGTAAAAGCTTGCAGCACTAGGTATTTCCAGGAGGTCTCACTATCATGTACTGACCAGGTCCTGCCCCGTTTAGCTTCCGAGATCTGACGAGATCGGGCGCGTTCAGGATGATGTGGCCGCAAGCCGAGATGCCTGGCTGCATGATGTCTCTTAAAGGCTGGCGGGTATTGACGGAACTGCCAGCAAAAAAAAAAAAGAAAAATAGAGGGAAATATACCAGTGCAGCAAAGGGTGTTGAAAGTAGCCGGGTACGTGTACAATTCTTCAATTATATCTCCTGGAGACAGAAAGAGAGTATTAAGAGCTACGATGAAGTTACCCAAGAGACGTAAAAAGCTTGCAGCACCTGGTATTTCTAGGAGGTCTCCCATCCAAGTACTGACCAGGCCCTGCCCCATTTTGTTTCCGAGATCTGACGAGATCGGGCGCGTTCAGGATGGTGTGGCCGCAAGCCGAGATGCCTGGCTGCATGATGTCTCTTAAAGGCTGGCGGGTATTGACGGAACTGCCAGCAAAAAAAAAAAGAAAAATAGAGGGAAATATACCAGTGCAGCAAAGGGTGTTGAAAGTAGCCGGGTACGTGTACAATTCTTCAATTATATCTCCTGGAGACAGAAAGAGAGTATTAAGAGCTACGATGAAGTTACCCAGGAGACGTAAAAAGCTTGCAGCACCTGGTATTTCTAGGAGGTCTCCCATCCAAGTACTGACCAGGCCCTGCCCCGTTTAGCTTCCAAGATCTGACGAGATCGGGCGCGTTCAGGACGGTGTGGCCACAAGCCGAAAGGCCTGGCTGCATGATGTCTCTTAAAGGTTGGCGGGTATTGACGGAACTTCCAGCAAAAAAAAAATGGATAAAGAAAAATGGAGGGAAAAATATCAGTGCAGCAATGGGTGTTGAAAGTAGCCGGGTACGTGTACAATACTTCAATTATATCTCCTCCAGACAGAAAGAGAGTATTAAGAGCTACGATGAACTCACCTAAAGGATTATTAGGAACACCATACTAATACTGTGTTTGACCCCCTTTCGCCTTCAGAACTGCTTTAATTCTACGTGGCATTGCTTCAACAAGGTGCTGAAAGCATTCTTTAGAAATGTTGGCCCATATTGATAGGATAGCATCTTGCAGTTGATGGAGATTTGTGGGATGCACATCCAAGGCACGAAGCTCCCGTTCCACCACATCCCAAATATGCTCCATTGGGTTGAGATCTGGTGACTGTGGGGGCCAGTTTAGTACAGTGAACTCATTGTCATGTTCAAGAAACCAATTTGAAATGATTCGACCTTTGTGACATGGTGCATTATCCTGCTGGAAGTAGCCATCAGAGGATGGGTACATGGTGGTCAAAAAGGGATGGACATGGTCAGAAACAATGCTCAGGTAGGCCGTAGCATTTAAACGATGCCCAATTGGTACTAAGGGGCCTAAAGTGTGCCAAGAAGACATCCCCCACACCATTACACCACCACCACCAGCCTGCACAGTGGTAACAAGACATGATGGATCCATGTTCTCATTCTGTTTACGCCAAATTCTGACTCTACCATCTGAATGTCTCACCTCTTTTTCCTATTTGTAGTGGAGATGAGTGGTACCCGGTGGGGTCTTCTGCTGTTGTAGCCCATCCGCCTCAAGGTTGTACGTGTTGTGGCTTCACAAATGCTTTGCTGCATACCTCGTTTGTAACTAGTGGTTATTTCAGTCAAAGTTGCTCTTCTATCAGCTTGAATCAGTCGGCCCATTCTCCTCTGACCTCTTGCATCAACAAGGCATTTTCGCCCACAGGACTGCCGCATACTGGATGTTTTTCCCTTTTCACACCATTCTTTGTAAACCCTAGAAATGGTTGTGCGTGAAAATCCCAGTAACTGAGCAGATTGTGAAATACTCAGACCGGCCCGTCTGGCACCAACAACCATGCCACGCTCAAAATTGCTTAAATCACCTTTCATTCCCATTCAGACATTGAGTTTGGAGTTCAGGAGATTGTCTTGACCAGGACCACACCCCTAAATGCATTGAAGCAACTGCCATGTGATTGGTTGATTAGATAATTGCATTAATGAGAAATTGAACAGGTGTTCCTAATAATCCTTTAGGTGAGTGTATATGTATGTATGTGTATGTATGTCCAATTGCTTTGACAATACAAATGAAATGAATTGAGAGAGAGAGAGAGAGAGAGAGAGAGAGGGAGAGAGAGAGAGAGAGAGAGAGAGAGGAATATGAGCTCCAAAAAAACATTTGTTTTTATACATAAGCGGATTTAATTTGTGATTTACAAATGAATATATAGCACTATAAACATACACAGAAGACATGGAATAGAAATCCAGAAGAAAAAGTATTCAAAAAATAATAATTTTAAGAGAAACACAAAAAGAAGAAAGCAGAGAGACAGTTCAGGAAGAAAAGTCAGAAAAGAAAAGCTGAAGACAAGAATTGGAGGTAAGAGACAAATAATTAAACAAAAAAATATGTATTAATAAAATAAATAAGCATTCTCAGTAGTTGACTCAGCCAATGAAAATGCAGAGCTCCGATTTGAATAGAGTGACAGTAGGAGAGAGCCCAACTGCCACTGAGACTGATAGAAATCTATCGAACAGCAGTCTGACTGCAGAGCTGCCTTTTGAAATCCGATACCCTGAAGACATTCGCTCTGCACAGGCTAAGAAGGACTACAAACAAGCTGTGATGAGAGCATCTCCTGAGACCCTCATCCTAGACTACACCGGTAAAGGAGAAAACAGGGTCAAGAACAATCTACTGTTCTACACCGCCTTTCACAAAACCCTGTGCCAGACATACCCCAATAACAACAAGAGGGGCATTAGCAGAGGCAGGCAGATCTCAGTGCTGGTAGAGAAAGACACAGACAGTGTGATGCTCACTTTTAATGTATACCACAACGGGACCATCATGGTGCAGGGCAGCGAGAGCAGCCTGGACCAATTAGCTCTCGGCTTCCACACCTCAAAGCAGCAGACTGAGGTAGAGAAACAAGAGCCAGAGCCGGCCACCCTGCAGTCTGCCCCCAGCCACACGGAGCCAGACAGTGCCCCATCTCCCACAGACTGCCCCCCTGTCTCCCCAAAACTCTCTAGCAACATTAAAACACTAAAGGAATGCCTATCAGTGCTGGAGCTGGAGTTTGCGGAGTTCAGGGAGCAGACCTTGAGCACCCTGGCCCAGACCTCCTTGTGTGATCAGCTCCGGGATGAGATGCACAGACTAAAGATGCAGCACAAGGCTGAGATCCATGAGCTGAGAGCAGCAGTGAGAGACCTGGAGGAGCAGAGCCAAACCCTGAGGACGGAGCTGCGCAGAGCGAGGGAGGAGCTGACCTGGACACCCCAGCACAGCTAGCTGAGGAGCCTGCAGAGCCAGCTGGAGGAGCTAAGAGAGGAGCTACACATCACTGGAGCACAGAGACTGCACTGCACTGACCCCACAACACCTCCAACCCCTGACGCACCCACTGATCCACCCACACTCCCCACCACTCCTGACACACCCACTATCACCAGACCTGCCACTAATACACAACCCCCTGAAACGCCACTCCCCCAAAACACACCCGCTGCCCCCACCACTCCCGACGCAAACCCGGAGTGGCAGGTCAACGCAGAGGTGGTCATTCTGAGCGAATCCAATGGGAAGTTCCTGGTTGAGAGGCGCCTCTTCCCTGGGCGAAAAGTGAAAAAGCTTTGGTGCTCCACAGCACAGAGAGCCCTGGAGCTGCTCTCCAAGAGGAGGCTTTGCCAAGTCAAACACATCCTCATCCACACCGGCACTAACGACCTGAGTGCCCGCAGGGGCGATGTGGCCTCAGCCCTGAGACAGGTAGCAACGAAAGCCACAGAGGAATTCCCAACTGCCAAAATTTCCATCTCCACACTGCTGCCCCGCACAGACGTGCCCCTGCACATCATCCAGGCCATCAATGCAGAAGTGTCCCGAAGATGTGCCCTCCTCCCCAACGTCCACCTGGCACACCACTGAGACATCCAGCCACATCACCTGTATGACCACGTCCACCTCAACAAGACGGGTGTGAGGATCATCTCAAAGGTCCTCAAGGACACAACCCTGGGCCGAAACCCCACACACCCCCACCTCGAGACCAGGAGCAAACCCCCCAGCCCCCGGCCACATCCCCAGCCACCGGCTCCACCCCAGCCCCAGCCCCTGAGACCCCGCGGCCCCATTCCCCACCCCCCCATCCCCAGAGGGCCCGTCCAGCACAGCAGAGCGGACAGCCGGGGACCAGCACAGCCACACAGCCACGCAGCAGCGGCTTCCAGAGCCTGGAGGCCCGATGCTGCCCAGCTGGCCCAGATAAGGCAACTCCTCAGTGTCATCTGTTCCACACTGCTGAGTTAACTGAGCCTCAACACACATATATATGGTTGTGGAGATGGAGAGTAAGAAAAAATGTGATTTAATTATTCTGATATTTTGATGCAAACATAAAATCTTTGAGTGATTATTATGTATATCCATATATAATTATTAATAGTAATATAATATCAGTTGTAGACCACAAATTAAACTTTCTTATGTAGAAGAGACAAGTATAATAAAATATATTAACATGTCCTTTAAAATAAGCAGTTGGAATATGCAGGGTTTACGCTCCTCAACTTTTGGAATGAAGAGCACAGGCCCTGAACTGATCAACACTGTAAATAGTTCAGATGTTTTCATTCTTGTAGAGACTTGGTGCTGTGCAGATATGTCTATACACTGGATGGATACAATGGATACAGGGAGCTGATTGTGCCCTCCTATAAAAAACCCAAAGTCAGGTGTGGCAGGGCCTCGTGGGGGATTATCGTGTGGTACAGGGAGGAGCTCCGAGCAGCCCTATGCCCAGTACAGAGAGGAGACACACACCTGTGGATGAAAATCAGAAAAGACACCCTACAAAATAACACAGATATATACCTATGTGCAATTTATATGCCACCCGCAGACTCCCCCTACTATAATGAGGAAGGCTTTCATGAGCTTCAAAACGAAATCTGCCACTTCCAGACCCTGGGCTCTGTACTGCTGTGTGGCGATCTCAATGCCAGGACTGGCAGAGAGATGGACTACATCAATACAGAGGGGAACACACACCTGTTCGGAGACTCCCCGCTGTGCCACACACACACCTCCACACTGACACAGCCACGACAGCGTGGTAAACAAGAGCAGGAAGCAGGTAGTGCGCCTATGTAAAAGCCTGGGTCTATATATCATCAATGGCAGGACCAGGGGGTACTCTCTGGGGAGATTCACATACTGCTCGGCTCTGGGCAGCAGTGTGGTGGACTACGCCATAACTGACCTGGACCCACAAGCCAACAATGCGTTTATAGTCAGACAACAATCTCCACTATCAGACCACAGCCAAATAACACTTTACCTAAAAAGATCAGCGCAGCCACAAGTCAGAGCCAAACTTCCCACAAAACTGGTCTCCCTGCCACCCAGTTAGAGATGGTCAGAGCCCAGCACAGAGAACTACACAAGAGCCCTGAATAGTGATGAGATTGAAAACATGTTAGACAGATATCAATCCTCACACTATCAAATAAACCAAAACGGAATAAACTCAGCCACCAAAACACTGAATGAAATATTTGAGAGACTGGCTTTAAAATCAAACATTAAAACAATTAAAAACCAAAATATGAAATCGTCTAAAAGAAAAAAAGAACAGTGGTGTGACCAGGAGTGTGAAACTTCTAGGAAACACCTGAGACATCTCTCCAACACTAAACACAGAGAGCCCGACAACCAGGAGGCTCGCCTCAGCTACTGCCAGGCCCTGCGGCACTACAAGCAACTCCTCAGTAAGAAAAAAGACCACTATATGGGCAGAATAAATACCCCAAAAACAAAAAATGAAATACCAATTCAAAATGGAGAAATCTGGAAAACACACTTTGAAAAACTTTACCAAAATGTTGAAAACAATCCAAAGCCAGAACAGGTTAAAATATTAAAAAACCTAAATAAATTGGAAGAAATCATTAAGAATAACCAAAATCCCTTAGATAACCCATTTACAATACAGGAACTAAAACATCAACTCAAAATCCTCAAACCCAGGAAAGCCAGCGGCCCCGACAGCATCAGCCCTGAGATGCTGAAGCACAGCAGCCCGCAGCTGCAGGAGGCTCTGCTCAAACTCTTTAACCTGGTGCTGAGAGCCGGGTGTTTCCCTGAGGTCGGGAATCAAGGATTGATCACCCCGATTTTTAAAAGTGGAGACAAATTAGACCCCAATAACTACTGGGGCAGCTGTGTGAGCAGTAACCTGGGGAAGGTGTTCTGCAGTATCATCAACGCCCAGATACTGGCCTTCCTTACCAAGCACAGTGTCCTGAATAAGAGTCAGATTGGCTTCCTACCAAAACACCGCACAACCGATCATATTTACACTCTACACACCCTCATAAATAAATATACCCAAAACAATAAAGGAAAAATATTTGCCTGTTTTGTAGACTTTAGAAAGGCATTTGACTCAATCTGGCACAAGGGATTATTTTATAAACTTCTACAGAGTGGTGTAGGGGGTAAAGTTTATGACATCATTAAATCAATGTATTCTGAAAACAAATGCGGAGTTCAAATTGGCAACTCAAGAACAGAGTTCTTCACTCAGGGGCGGGGAGTGAGACAGGGCTGCAGTCTGAGTCCAACACTGTTCAACATCTACATCATCGAGTTGGCCACAGTGTTGGAGCAGTCTGACGCCCGCAGCCTAACTCTCCATGACACAGAGATCAAGTTCCTGCTCTATGCAGACGACCTGGTGCTGCTGTCGCCCACAGAGCAGGGGCTTCAGCAGAACCTGGCGCTGCTAGAGCAGTACTGTCAGAAATGGGCCCTGGCAGTCAATCTGGACAAGACCAGAGTTATGGTTTTCCAGAAAAAAGCCCCATCTCAGGGAAACAGGTACCGCTTCACTCTGGGCAGCACTGGATTAGAGCACTGCACCAGATACAACTACCTTGGCCTGACCATCAGTGCGTCAGGGAGCTTCAGCCTGGCTATAAACGCATTAAAAGACAAGGCACGCCGGGCATTTTATGCCATAAAGACACAATTTGGGAAAACAACAATACCAATAACTATTTGGATTAAAATATTAAACTCCATCATCCAACCAATCCTGCTATATGGGAGCGAAGTGTGGGGTCCCCTCATGAACCTCAATAACAACAATTGGGACAAAAGCCCCATGGAAATATTCCACCTAGAATTTAATAAAAACATCTTACACGTACACAGAAACGCCCCCACGGCTCTGAGGCTCACAGAGCCCGAACACACAATGACCAAAACAACAACAATTGGGAAAATTGACATGTACCTGAAAAGCAAATACACAAAAGATTAGAGACACGAATTAGAATTACAAAACAAATTGGAATGCTACCGGGCCCTGAATAGAAACATTACATTGGCTGAATACTTAAAAATCCAAAATATAAAAGAGAGACAAAATCTAACTAAATACAGGCTCAGTGACCACAGCCTCGCCATTGAAAAAGGCCGCTACAGAAAATTCTGGGTTGCCAGAGAAGAGCGGCTGTGCAGCCAGTGTGACCTAGGGGAGGTCGAAACACAGGCGCATTTCCTGCTGTCCTGCCCTAAATACACAAAAATCAGGGAGACATACTTTAAAATATTAAAAATGCATATCCCTGAGTTCAGCATGATCCCCGATTGCTGCAAACTCCCCGTCCTGCTGGGAGAGGAGGAGCGCACTGCCTTCTTAGCAGCGCAATATGTATCCACCTGCCACAGCCTGCGAGACAGTGTGTAGACACCAGCCTGTGGCACTCCATTTGCAAAACAAAATAAAAACAGTGATTTTTCTGATGTCATGACACAAATTTTGATACAAACAACAAATATGGTTTATATCCTACTTAATTTTATTTCAATGTGTACTATATTTGTTCCACTGAATCTTGTATTGCAATGTTTTGTCTTGATTGATAGAACATTTGTATCTGCTTTGGCAATATTGTGATAGATCATGCCAATAAAGCACCTTTGAATTGAATTGAAATGAATTGACAGACAGACAGACACACGCACACACACACACACACACACACACACACACAGAGCCAGCCAGCCAGACAGCCAGCCAGCTCAGCCATGACATCACGAGCCTCTCTCAGCTGACTGCTATGACATCACAGAGCACGTACATTCCATTGCTTGCCGTCTGTCAACCACTCAGTCACTGCCAGCCAGACTGGCTGGCTGGCTGGATGGGGGGGCTGCTTGCTGCTGCTGCGTATCTTAGCAAGCTAATTTGCCTGACCGGCCTTCCTACTCCTATGCCCACATGCCCACCTATGCCCGATCTGCTGTTCACCTGGATCACAGCTCCGCCCCAACAAGGCAGATCCTCCCAAAAATGGTACAAACTGATCCACGTTCCCCTCCACAGAAAGCTTTAGCCCAAAATAAGGGACACATTCTGCCCAATATGTCAGCGCCAACCACAGCCTGAGGGACACAGTGACACACGAGCACCGGCTGTAAATATAATGTAAATACTCGTTTGTAATGCATGTCATTGTATTTCAAAAAAGGAATCTGGAAATGGTATACCTATTTTCTTTATTTGTATGTATTAAAGATCACATTTTATTACATTTTCTTTTTCTGTACTTCATTACATCTTATTGTGATTCATAATTCTATTATTTATTTTCCGTGTATATGTATGTATGTATGTATTGTGACAAACCAAGGGGCAGGGTCATACATGGCAGATATGTCAGGCCAGGTCTGCTGCAAGGTGTGTACTCTAGGGTAGAATACCGACCCTAGGCAACTACACTCCCCAGAAACCCTCAGGCAGCCATTCTAGCACCTAATGTGGTCACTTGGTGTTACTTCCTCAATTATTCACCAGGTATATAAGGCGGGCCTGAGAGAGAGAGAAGTGAGAGACAATAGGGTGAGTTATCTGGAAAACAGAGGTAGCTCATAAGGAGAAAGCCAAGACTTATTTATTCCAGACTTTGTTTAAAATAGAATGATTATGTAAGATTAGTTACAACTCCAGTGTGAGTTAGGTTTTGTTTTCAGATTTGTTTTGTTTGAAGTAAACATACAGGCACAGCCCTGTATTTGCAACCTCCTCCCTGGGTCATGACTGGTTTTTACTCCTAAGAAGATCACAGAGAAGACCCGCACATGTGTACAGCCAAGGCGTTTTGTCACATTTGGTGTAGAATGCGGGCAGCACCTCATGAAACCCAGACTGGCTGAGTGAATTTTTTTATCCAAAAAAAAAAAACTACAGGCTGTAATAGCCCAACAGGAAGCGACCAGGGTGCAGCAGGTGGCTCACCAGGATGCTATGCGGATGCATCAGGAAGCACTGCAGGTCCAGCATGATACAAATAAAATGTTTAGAGAAGTGCAGGAAAAGGTGACTAAAGAGCTGAAAGAGAGTGTTGAAGCACTTGCAACCAGGATTGGGCCACAGGGGGCTGCAACCCATTCCACTCCCCGCACCAATCACTTTCTGCAGAAAATGACAAAACAGGACGATGTTGAGGCCTTCCTTATGACCTTTGAGAGGACAGCGGAGAGAGGGATGGCCAAAAGATTCCTGGGCAGGGCTTGTGGCACCTTATCTGGCAGGGGATGCACAGAAAGCGTACTTTGATCTGGAGCTGAAGGACGCCCAGGACTATGATAAATTGAAAGCGGAGATAATGACCCGATTGGGCGTGACCACCGCAGTGAGGGCACATCGGTTTCAGCAGTGGGCCTACCAACCAGGACAACCAATCTGAACGCAGATGTTTGATCTGATCCATCTGGCCAGGAAATGGCTACAGCCAGAGGTCCATTCATCAGCCGAGGTGGTGGAGGCCATAGTCCTTGACAACTACCAACGCTGTTTGCCCAAGGACGTTCGACGCTGGGTTGGCCAGAATGAGGTGCTGTCCGCTGACACCTTGGTGGCCAGTGTAGAGCGGTTCTATACAGCCGGAGCAGCAGAGCATGTACCGGAGGTTAAAAACTCGTTCCCCAGGCCATGACGAACCAGCGGACCGGGTAAGATGGTTCCAAAGTACTCTGGGAAACATGACGCGCTGGGTTGGAAGAAAAGAGCAAGACTGGGGGGGGCAAAGGTGGGGCCTAAAGCCGAGACTAAGGGTTATAGGGGGTCACCATCACAACCAATTGTCTGCTACAATTGTGACAAAGTAGGACATATTGCGGCCCACTGCCCAGGTAGAGAGGAACCAATGCAATGTAATGTGTGTGATATGGGGAAAGAGAAACCGGTATTTTATGCCTGCCCTGTTGGGACGGATGTTTTCATAGGCGGAGTACCTAATCCAAAACACATGTGTACAGTGATAGTCGATGAGAAAGAAGTGGCTGCTCTACTCGACTCTGGCAGTATGGTTACACTGGTCACAGAAAAATTAGTAGCGACCAACAAGCTGGATAGACATCAGGAGCTCAGTATCACATGCACACATGGTGACACACGCCCCTATCCCACAGCCCTTGTAAACATACAGACAGAGGCCGGGAAACTAGATTACGAAGTCGGTGTGGTACCCAACATGCCATATGATGTGATACTGGGACGATATTTTCCTAATTTTGGAAAACTAGATAGAAAACATAGTAAATTGGAAATGCACACTGAAAACTGTAAGCCAGAAGTTGCCTCGATCCCACAACTAGAGCTAAAAGTAGACCTGGTTCCAGTTGAGTCGACAGTGAAGGTTTTGGTTGGGGAAAATTAAACTGAAAACATAGGGGTGGAATGTAGTGACGTAGATGACCCTATGGAGGGTGAGGAACCCAGCACTAGCAGGGTGGGTGAGAATCCATTCATAGAGACCCCTGAAGCTGACAATGTAGAAGTGTCAGTGTTAGAGGGACTCCCCACTGATTTTGGCAGCGCACAGGTGCGAGATCTCACTCTACACTATGCTAAAGAAAATGTGAAGGTAGTAAATGGGACCCCTATGACTACTGCAGACCCGCCAACAGCTTATCCTTATTTTATGGTAAAAAATGACCTATTGTACCGTGTAAATAAGATAGGGGTGGACATTGTGGAGCAATTGCTAGTTCCCACCCCATTCAGACGAACAGTTCTCAATCTGGCACATGGGCATATCCTGGGGGGACATCTGGGGATGGACAAAACCAAGGATAGACTCCTGAGGAGGTTTTACTGGCCAGGCGTACATGCAGACGTGACAGAACATTGTAGCTCATGTCCTGAATGTCAACTACATGCTCCTAAACCAGCCTTCAGAAGCCCACTGGTCCCTTTGCCCATCATAGAGACCCCCTTTGCTAGGATAGCTATGGATGTGGTGGGACCTCTCCCGAAATCAGCCAGAGGGCATCAGTATATACTGGTTATTTTGGATTATGCCACCAGGTACCCAGAAGCCATTCCACTGCGGACCATGGCTTCAAAAGGTATTGCAAAAGAGCTAATGTTGATGTGTAGTAGGGTGGGGATACCGAGGGAGATATTAACAGATCAGGGCACACCCTTTATGTCTAAGGTTATGACCGATCTGTGTAAATTGTTGCAGGTTAAGCAGTTGAGAACATCAGTCTACCACCCACAAACAGATGGGTTGGTTGAGAGATTTAATAGGACCCTGAAGTCCATGCTAAGAAAGGTAATCGATAAGGATGGGAAAAATTGGGAATTCATGCTGCCCTACTTGATGTCTGCCATTAGGGAAGTCCCACAGGCTTCCCTGGGCTTTTCGCCTTTTGAACTGTTATATGGGAGGCACCCCAGGGGGATATTAGACATAGCCCGTGAAACGTGGGAACACGATTCCACTCCTTTCCGGAGTGTAGTCGAGCACATCAATGCTATGCAAGAGAGAATAGCCACAGTCACTCCCATTGTGAGAGAGCACCTAAGGCAGGCACAGGAACACCAACAATTCGCCTATAATCGTCAGGCTACACTGAGGGTGTTCCAGCCTGGTGATAGGGTGTTGGTGTTGGTTCCCACTGTAGAATGTAAATTTCTGGCTACGTGGATGGGACCTTATGAGATTATAGAGCGAATACGGGAAGTGAACTATAAGGTTCAGCAACCCGGCCGCCGACCCCCAGAACAAATATATCATGTCAACTTAATAAAAGCCTGGAAGGACAGGGAAGTGTTGATGTTGACTTACCCCCCTCAGCCACTAGGGACACCGAAGGTGAATATTGCAGCTGCCTTGTCACCTGACCAGTTGAAGGAGGTGAACGACTTGATAATACGTAATAGGGAAGTTTTCTCAGGCATACCGGGGCGTACCCATTTAGTCTCTCACAACATTGTGTCTCTCCCAGGAAAGAAGGTAAATATGAGGCCTTACAGGGTACCAGAAGCTCGCAGGAACACTATTAGAAATGAGGTTAAGGAAATGCTGGAGGCAGGGGTTATTGAAGAATCCCACAGTGAGTGGTCCAGCCCTATAGTCATGGTTTCCAAACCTGATGGCTCCTGGAGATTCTGTAATGATTTTAGAAAGGTTAATGAAATTTCAAAGTTTGATGCATACCCAATGCCCCGAGTAGATGAATTGTTAGAGAATATTGGGAATGCTCGCTATATTTCAACTATTGACTTAGCCAAGGGCTACTGGCAGATTCCCTTGACCCCGGGTGCCAAAGAAAAAACAGCCTTTGCAACCCCAGATGGTCTGTTTCACTACACAGTGATGCCCTTTGGCCTGCATGGTGCTCCTGCCACCTTTCAAAGGTTGATGGACCACATACTTAGACCACACAGGACGTATGCGGCAGCATATTTAGATGATGTGGTCATTCACAGTCCAGATTGGGAATCACATTTGTCTCAGCTCCAAGCGGTATTGGATTCAATACATGCAGCAGGCCTGATGGCTAATCCAACCAAATGCAATTTGGGGTTGGAAGAGGCCAAATACTTGGGCTATACAGTAGGGAGGGGTATGGTGAAACCCCAAATATCCAAGGTTGAAGCCATAAACTCTTGGCCTAGGCCTGTCAATAAAAAGCAGGTTAGGGCATTTTTAGGGTTAACTGGGTATTACCGGAGGTTTATTCCCAACTATGCTACCTTAGCGGCCCCTCTGACTGATATGACTAAGGCTACAGAACCCAATATGGTTAGATGGGGTGATACAGCAAACCGGGCTTTCCGGAGCCTACAGGAGGCGCTCTGCCGCAACCCCGTTTTAATGGTACCTGACTTTCAGAAAGAATTTATAGTCCAGACGGACGCCTCTGAGGTGGGGATCGGAGTGGTTTTGTCCCAAAGAATGGGTGATCACGAACACCCGGTGTTGTTCCTTAGCAGAAAGTTGGAATCCAATGAAATAAATTATTTGGTAGTTGAAGAAGAATGTTTGGCAGTGAAGTGGGCTTTGGACAGTCTTCGATACTATTTGTTGGGCAGGCACTTCACCCTGATCACTGACCATGCCCCCCTCACTTGGATGCATCGTTCGAAAGACAGGAATGCCCGTGTGATGAGGTGGTTTTTGAGTCTCCAACATTTTCATTTCACCCTGCAGCACAGGCCAGGGAAGGCCATGGGGAATGTTGATGGGCTGTCCCGGGTGCATGCTTTTTTGCGGCTGTCGCTCGACCTATGGGGTCGCAGCTGGGGGGGAGGATGTGGGACAAACCAAGGGGCAGGGTCATACATGGCAGACATGTCAGGCCAGGTCTGCTGCAAGGTCTGCACTCTAGGGAAGAAAACCGACCCTAGACAACTACACTCCCCAGAAACCCTCAGGCAGCCTAATGTGGTCACTTGGTGCTACTTCCTCAATTATTCACCAAGTATATAAGGCGGAAAGATAGAGTCAAGCTAGAAGGTCAGGCCAGAAGCTAGTTTGATTTCTGTTTGTTATTTACGATGAGAACCTTGGAAACAATGTCAAACGGTATGACCTACGTGCCTGTTCCCTAAAACCATGTGTAGACCTATGGACTCTGTTCTATAATGATATATGTTCTGCTTAGTTAGCCTTTAAGATAACATAGTAATGACTTTCTAGCATGTATGCATGTATGTATGTATATATATATATATATATATGTATGTATGAATGTATGTATGTCCAATTGCTTTGACAATACAAATGAATTGAATTGAGAGGGAGAGAGAGAGAGAGAGAGAGAGAGAGAGAGAGACAGACAGACTGAAAAACAGACAAACAGACACACACACACACACACAGACATACACACACACACACAGAGCCAGCCAGCCAGCCAGCTCAGCGATGACATCACGAGCCTCTCTCAGCTGACTGCTATGACATCACAGAGCACGTACATTCCGTTGCTTGCCGTCTGACAACCACTCAGTCACCGCCAGCCAGACTGGCTGGCTGGCTGGATGTGGGGGATGCTTGCTGCTGCTGCGTACCTTAGCAAGCTTATTTGCTTGACCGGCCTTCCAACTCCTCTGCCCACATGCCCACCTATGCCCGATCTGCTGTTCACCTGGTCACAGCTCCGCCCCAACAAGGCAGATTCTCCCAAAAATGGTACAAACTGATCCACGTTCCCCTCCACGGAAAGCTTTAGCCCAAAATAAGGGACAAATTCTATAACAACATAATGGATGCCCACCCAACCTGTGACAAAACTGAGAAAAAAGAAAAACGCCAGTCCTCCTGGGGGAGGGACACACAGCCACCCTGGCTGCCCAATATGTCAGCGCCTACCACAGCCTGAGGGACACAGTGACACACGAGCACCGGCTGTAAATATAATGTAAATACTTGTTTGTTATGCATGTCATTGTATTTCAAAAAAGGAATCTGGAAATAGTAAACCTATTTTCTTTATTTGTATGTATTAAAGATCACATTTTTTTACATTTTCATTTTCTGTACTTCATTACATCTTATTGTGATTCATAATTCTATTATTTATTTTCCGTGTAGATGTATGTATGTATGTATGTATGTATGTATGTATATGTATGTATGTCCAATTGCTTTGACAATACAAATGAATTGAATTGAGACGGAGAGAGAGAAAGAGAGAGAGAGAGAGAGAGAGAGGAATATGAGCTCCTAAAAAACATTTGTTTTTATACATAAGCGGATTTAATTTGTCATTTACAAATGAATATATAGCACTATAAACATACACAGAAGACATGGAATAGAAATTCAGAAGAAAAAGTATTCAAAAAATAATAATTTTAAGAGAAACACAAAAAGAAGAAAGCAGAGAGACAGTTCAGGAAGAAAAGTCAGAAAAGAAAAGCTGAAGACAAGAATTGGAGGTAAGACCTTTCACCTATAGAGACAAATAATTAAACAAAAAAATATGTATTAATAAAATAAATAAGCATTCTCAGTAGTTGACTCAGCCAATGAAAATGCAGAGCTCCAATTTGAATAGAGTGACAGTAGGAGAGAGCCCAACTGCCACTGAGACTGATAGAAATCTATCGAACAGCAGTCTGACTGCAGAGCTGCCTTTTGAAATCCGATACCCTGAAGACATTCGCTCTGCACAGGCTAAGAAGGACTACAAACAAGCTGTGATGAGAGCATCTCCTGAGACCCTCATCCTAGACTACACCGGTAAAGGAGAAAACAGGGTCAAGAACAATCTACTGTTCTACACCGCCTTTCACAAAACCCTGTGCCAGACATACCCCAATAACAACAAGAGGGGCATTAGCAGAGGCAGGCAGATCTCAGTGCTGGTAGAGAAAGACACAGACAGTGTGATGCTCACTTTTAATGTATACCACAACGGGACCATCATGGTGCAGGACAGCGAGAGCAGCCTGGACCAATTATCTCTCGGCTTCCACACCTCAAAGCAGCAGACTGAGGTAGAGAAACACGAGCCAGAGCCGGCCACCCTGCAGTCTGCCCCCAGCCACACGGAGCCAGACAGTGCCCCATCTCCCACAGACTGCCCCCCTGTCTCCCCAAAACTCTCCAGCAACATTAAAACACTAAAGGAATGCCTATCAGTGCTGGAGCTGAAGTTTGCGGAGTTCAGGGACTAAAGATGCACCACAAGGCTGAGATCCATAAGCTGAGAGCAGCAGTAAGAGACCAGGAGGAGCAGAGCCAAACCCTGAGGACGGAGCTGCACAGAGCGAGGGAGGAGCTGACCAGGACACCCCAGCACAGCCAGCTGAGGAGCCTGCAGAGCCAGCTGGAGAAGCTAAGAGAGGAGCACAGAGACTGCACTGCACTGACCCCACAACACCTACAACCCCTGACGCACCCACTGACGCACCCACTGATCCACCCACACTCCCCACCACTCCTGACACCCCCACTATCACCAGACCTGCCACTAATACACAAACCCCTGAAACGCCACTCCCCTAAAACACACCCGCTGCCCCCACCACTCCCGACGCAAAACCCGGAGTGGCAGGTCAACACAGAGGTGGTCATTCTGAGCGACTCCAATGGGAAGTTCCTGGATGAGAGGCGCCTCTTCCCTGGGCGAAAAGTGAAAAAGCTTTGGTGCCCGACAGCACAGAGAGCCCTGGAGCTGCTCTCCAAGAGGAGGCTGTGCCAGGTCAAACACATCCTCATCCACACCGGCACTAACGACCTGAGTGCCCGCAGGGGCGATGTGGCCTCAGCCCTGAGACAGGTGGCAAAGAAAGCCACAGAGGAATTCCAAACTGCCAAAATCACCATCTCCACACTGCTGCCCCGCACAGACGTGCCCCTGCACATCATCCAGGCCATCAACGCAGAAGTATCCCGAAGATGTGCCCTCCTCCCCAACGTCCACCTGGCACACCACTGAGACATCCAGCCACATCACCTGTATGACCACGTCCACCTCAACAAGACGGGTGTGAGGAAGGTCCGTTTTTAGTGTTTCTCTGAACACATCCAAGCTTACCTAGACGCTACATATTATTTTCAATTACCCGTAATTCTGATCTGTATTTTGGCTTGTTAATAGAAGTTATTGAAGTTGGACTCCTAATTCAAAATAACCAATATGTATCTCAACGTAATTTACTGACAGACATCACTCTTTATCACTTTCACTTTTGAAGGAACTGCTTTGTATTCTGTGTATTGTTTTATTGTAGTGCTGCTTCCTTTCTTGGCCAGGTTTTACTTGCAAAAGTGATTTTATTCTCAATGTAAGCTCAAAGTCAAATAGTTTAAATAAGAAAACAATGTATTGAAATGAGAACATCATGAACCTGTGTAATTGTGCTGAAGGACAAGCACTGAAAGCAGAGAGAATTTTGTGTTTGGCATTGAATAGCCTTAAAGAAAACTATGCCGTTTTTGGAAACTTTCATATTTAAGTTGAATGTAGGCAAAAACATTCCAGTCACTCTGAAGAGAGAATACAGTTTACTGTTCGAATAAGTAGCCCCTGAATTGAAGATAAAAATCAAAAGTGCTGTTCGTAATTAGTTTACACTTTTACATCAGATGTCTTGTTTTTGCGTTCCAAATTGAGGAGTTGTGGCATATAATGTAAATGAAGTTACTTCACTAGTAGTGCGATTTCTACGTTGTGTATGTGTGTTTGTATATATGAACTCATACATTTTTTAAAGATTGTATTTGGAAAACAAATTCAGGTATAGCACGTGTCCCCCTTTTGAATGGGTTCTATATATAACATTTTAAAACGAATGGTTCTGTGTAGAACGCTATGTTTGGGGGTTCTTCATGTAACCCCTTTGAAGGGGTTCTACATAGAACCATAAAGGGATCCACCAGAGCGATTACTCGAGGAACCCTTTATGGTTCTGTGCAGAACAATTTCTTCTAAGAGTGTGGAGTGTCGCCACACAATTTCTCTCAGAGGGCTTTTGACCAATGGCAATCCAATCCTGAATGACGTCACCACTATCCTGTTGTACTTTATGGGAGAGATGTATTAAGTAGTTTATAATGAGAAGAATAACAATAATCACCTGTTTTTCATAGGTTTTGTATCCATGGTCTCCTTCATATTAGGAAAGGAAGTTGATCCATAGCCTACTCAGAGACAACTGAGAGTTGGTCTCTGAGCAGCAGCACAAAGGGGTCGAGTCTCTCAATGTCCGTGTGTTGGAGATATTCCACCATATTGGTCCCAGCCTTTAAAACAATGTTAAAGAAGATGTTAAAGATATTGTAGAAATATATTGCAGAAGAGCAGAACTACAATCACACTTTTTCAATGCTATTGCTGTTTTCTACCTCCCTGGTGAGGTACCAATGCGGGAAGTTTGAGAGAGTATTTCTAAAATGTGTATGATCCAATACACACAGTTATTTAAAAAGCTGACGTCTTGTACATGCTCACCAGAACCAAGCCTAATTAAATAACACATTTAATATTAAATAAGTACATGTGCAGTAGCCACTTGGACAATTACAGATCCCCAGGTCAAAACACAACAGAAAGACATGGAAGATCGTATTTTCAAATCACATCTGTGGCCCCCATAACTGTAATTTGGTATTAGTGGGTCAAAGGATTTATTTGGTTCAAGTGATAATAAGATCATATTTTGAAATGAAACACTACAGGATGTCATATTTAAAATGACTGTGAGTACCTTTCTTTAGTGACGGTTCTGAGGGGGGCAGGGATTAGTTGAGTGTGCTAATTGGAGCTGTGAAGTGTGCAGAGAAAATACAAATGTTTTCTTTTAATATGAAAACAAAGAACTTTTTTTTAACACCGACCTGGGATTGTGTTTCTTTCCAAGTTTCCTTATTGTTTCTGAGAAGAGACTGTTCACTTGCAAAGTGAACTGGACCCGTGTGACTCGCAGGTAAGGAGAGCCCGTGTTGAACTAAGATGGCTACAGTGAGTTTTCCTGGACAAAGCTCGGGCAAAGGATAGCGCAGAGTGCACCTGCACCTGAGATTGTGTTGAGAAGCTTTGTGATAAGAGCAGGTAAAGAGGGAAAAGAAACACAAGTATTTTCTTTGTTTGAAGAACACATTTTGTTTTAACTGAAACGGGACTACAACTTTTGAAAGGGAAATAGTTGCTAGTGCACTGTATTTTTATTGAGTTTATTAGAAGAAAAAAGCTTATATTTTGGACAGAACGAACTCGTTTGGCATGCAACTAGCAGCAAACGATGTGAAGCAAACAAAACAGTTAGCAAGTTAGCAAGTTAGCAAGTTACAGTCTGTCCTAGGTCCGGGGGTGCTTATGGTTGTTTATGGGTTCCCTTACCTTAGCCAGTGTCATGTACGGGTGTCCGTACCTTACTGGAGTGTTTGTTTTTATTATAATATATATACATAAAATAATATATAATAATGTAATATTTCAGATAAATCGTCACAGTGAGTGACACCAGCATTATTGGTTTTTTGAGAAATAAAAAAACAGAATGTAGAGAAGAAAATGTTGGAAGGAAGTTGGGAGAAAGACTGGTCTCCGAAGGAGCACCGGGACTGGTGGAAGCAACAACAACCAGATAAGACAGAGAAAGGAATTGTGATATTGTGTCAGGTTGGTGAGAATCAAGAAAAGAAAATAACAGAAATGGAAGATCATCATAAACAGTAATGTGAATTGAGAGAAGAAGTTGTGAAAAATACGATAGAATTAATAGAACTACAAGGCAAATTAGAAGGGCAAGAAAAGTGGTCAGAAAAGGTGAAGGTGTAGGTGCGCGATGTGCTGCCGTGTTAGCAGCGCGTCGCGACACAGATCACTCCGAGGACGACAGGCCCGATTGGGATGATTTAGATCGCAAAGCATGGGAATATGAAAAAGGAGGTTTTGCTAGCGCTCCTCCCCCATATAATCCGGAATATAAATCAATCACTGATTTTGGTTATAATAATACATTGTATCCAGATCTGACCGCTCTGAAAACGGTCCCAGCTGCACCCATGCAAGTCAAAACTAGACAGAGTAAAGAGGAAGGTCAATCAATAGTCTATACGACTAAAACCCATGTCCCCTTCTCCCCAGGAGAAAAAGAAATGATATGGGTGTCCCTCCCAAAATTAAAACCAAACCAGGGTAACACAACTTTTTGGGATATTCTAGATGAAAAGATGGTTATTCACCTCCTTCACCCGCACGATGTACACATCATCGTGAAGGCTAAATGTCCGCCCAACATTTGGATACAGTTACTACGAGAATATCAGACCGGGGAGTGGGCTAATGTAGCCTCTACAGATGAGGAGGAAATAACAGAACTTTTTCACAATGGATCAAGAAAACTGAGATAGTGAAATAATGAAATAATCGAGTGGGATTATTTGACATTTTATTCTAAATAATCATAAGCTTAAATAATAAGTTATAAGGGCTGTTTGAGACACTGCAGGGTCAATAAAACATGCCACAGATCGGATATCTGAATTATCTTTAGATATCAATGTGTATGTGCTTTGTGTGTTTATGAATATGTATAGTTTGAAGGTGATATAAGGTAAATGTCTATGTTTTGGCAATCATTTTAGAATTATATTTAAAAATGTAACAACAGATTTATCATATTCATGAGGATCTTTGGCTCTATACAGAGTGCCTCAAGCATCAGAAATCAGAAAGAAAGACTATTATAAGAAAAGTAATCCAAAATATACATTGAATAAACAGATGGATAATAATAGTAATACATAAATAGTCATGGTGTCTCCACAAGAAGAACCAGAATTTGTTTGTTAAACATCATGTTATGGACAAGCTCTGTCAAAAGTCAAATTCAAGGAAACGAAAGGCTAGAAGAGAGCCTGGTGCAGCCCTGACAGCCTGTGAAAGCAGGAGAATGTAAACAGTCTGGTGACATGTTACAGTCTTTCAGAAAATGTTTGGTTATTGGTGCCTAGCATATAATACCTGAAATGAAAGTCAAAGTAGACCATGGTTTTAAGATGAGTGATGTAGGAAAAGGGTAAGATACCGCAGAAGTATAAGATTACAACTATAGAATAAGTAAGCTCAAGTAATATAAAATGCTTTACAGGAGAAAAGTAAGAATGGAAAGGAAGAGTAAAAGAGAAGGTGTCCTAGGATTATGGGAATCATTATTGAGATCAATGGCCTATTGGCTAATATTTTGTTAGGTACATATATGACTTCAATAAACGAATAATGGAGTGACATCTGTATAAATATAAATAAAACATATTGATAAAAAAACCTGAATACATTTCTTGTAAGAAATTAAGAATAGGAGAAAGAATAGCTGTTAGAATGCAGAGCAATGTTAACCAAAGTTGAAGAGGGTTTGAGTAAGTTGACGAGGGTCTGAGTAAGTTGATAAGGCTTGGGAAGCAGGAAAAGGTGAGTTTGATGTGTGTGAGACAAATGTGCTGCCACTTTTAGCACAGAGAGCTTCTGATGGTGATTGAATGAAACGTGGGAAAATAAATAAACTTGATGTAGGATAAATGAATAAATAATTGAATGAGATATGAGCCGCAGAGACCTCCCACATTGGAAAGTGGACTACAGCAGATAATCCTCTCCTCTCCCAGGGCAGGGTGATTAAGTGGGGACGCGTGTGAAGAGTGCAGGTGGACCCAGGTGAGTTGTGAAAGAAAGAAGAAACAAAAATAATAAGGCACGCGTGCAAACAATCAAAATAATACTAAGTGAATAACAAATTAAACAATAAAGTGAAAGATAATCAACACACAAAATAATGGCAATATAGAACCAAACAAAATACACAAGCCATATTGCATAAAGTGAAGTGAAATATAAATATAATAAGTAATGGTGATTAAGGAGCTAATTAACACCGTCCGTGACATTTACATTGGTTGGGTGTGTGGATACCAGTAATAATTTTTGTTTTATTGAAATACAAAATAATTCTATTTTTCCAAAGTGCTGAACTTTAATACAGTCTAGAAAGATTAATATTTTTTGTCTTGGGCTATATTATTATTACCATAGTTTTTCTATTGTATAAGTATCTTGGAGTAGAGGCATAGGTGGGCATGTGGGCAGAGGAGTAGGAAGGCCGGTCAAGCAAATAAGCTTGCTAAGGTACGCAGCAGCAGCAAGCAGCCCCCACATCCAGCCAGCCAGCCAGTCTGGCTGGCAGTGACTGAGTGGTTGACAGACGGCAAGCAACGGAATGTACGTGCTCTGTGATGTCATAGCAGTCAGCTGAGAGAGGCTCGTGATGTCATCGCTGAGCTGGCTGGCTGGCTGGCTGGCTGGCGGGCTGGCTGGCTCTGTGTGTGTGTGTGTTTGTGTGTGTGTCTGTTTTTCTGTTTGTCAGTCTGTCTGTCTGTCTCTCTCTCTCTCTCTCTCTCTCCCTCTCAATTCATTTGTATTGTCAAAAGCAATTGGACATACATACATTCATACATATATATATATATATATATATATATACATGCATACATACATGCTAGAAAGTCATTACTATGTTATCTTAAAGGCTAACTAAGCAGAACATATATCATTATCGAACAGAGTTCATAGGTCTATACATGGTATTAGTGAACAGGCACGTAGGTCATTCTGTTTGACATTGTCTCCAAGGTTCTCATTGTAAATAACAAAGAGAAATCAAACTACCTTATGGCCTCCTGACCTTCTAGCTTGACCTTATCTTTCTTAAGTATACAAGAGAGAAAAACAGTTGTGAGAAAAGAATTTCTAACTTTCCTTCCACACATACATACATACATACATACATACATACATACATACAAACCAGAGGCATGCAAAAAAATATAAAGAGGAAGAAAATGTTGTATAGCACATACAAAAGGGATGGTGATGAAACAAAATACATAGAATATGTTGAGCTGCAAAGAGATCTTAAGAAAGGGATCAGGAAAGCAAAGAGGGAAATAGAAAGAAACATAGCTCTTGGAGCTACAACCAATGCAATGAGCTTTTTTCAAAATTACAACAGCAAGCGGTCAATTAAGGAGGAGGTGAAACAGATAAAGGGCAAAAATGGAGGTATCTTGGAAAATGAACAAGATGTGGCAAATATTCTAAATGAGTATTTCACAGAGGTTTTTACAAAAGAAAAAACAGATGACATGCCACAGGTTGACAATCAATCCAGTCAAACCCTAAGAGAGATCAGGATAAATGAGGAGGAGGTACTAAAGGGACTAGCAGAATTAAAATCAAACAAATCACCTGGGCCAGATGGGATATTTCCAACAGTACTTAAAGAAATGAGGGAAATTATGTATAGGCCGTTAACTCGATTATTTCAAATGACACTTAGAACAGGGGATGTTCCCACTGACTGGAAGACAGCAAATTTCATACCAATCCACAAGAAAGGGGACAAAACTGAGCCAGGAAATTACAGACCAATCAGTCTCACCTGCATCACCTGTAAAATGTTGGAAAAAATGATTAGACAGAAAATAGAGGAGCATCTCAATGAAAACCATATTCTTGGAGATAGTCAACATGGGTTTAGACGAGGCAGATCATGTCTTACTAACTTAATACATTTTTTTGAACATGCAACTGCAGCTGTAGATCACGTGAAAGCATATGATATGATATACTTAGATTTCCAAAAAGCTTTTGATAAGGTTCCACACCAAAGACTGATCCTCAAATTGGAAGCTGTAGGCATTCAGGGTCATGTAAGTAGATGGATTATGAACTGGTTGATGTATAGGAAACAGATTAGAGGAGTCACTTCTAACTGGAGTGAGGTTGTTAGTGGAGTTCCACAGGGATCAGTACTAGGGCCTTTGCTTTTTCTAATCTATATTAATGATCTGGACTCTGGGATACTTAGCAACCTTGTCAAATTTGCAGATGATACTAAAATAGGTGGCTTAGCAGATACAATCTTGGCAGCACATGCTATTCAGAGGAACTTAGATAAATTCAGTTGTGGGCTGACACCTGGCAAATGAAATTCAATGTGGACAAGTGCAAGGTAATACATGCAGTAAAACAAAAATGTCCACTATAATTACACTATGGGAGGTACAGATCTAGATGAAGTAATGCATGAGAAAGACCTAGGAATCTATGTGGATTCACTTTCTCCATCCAAACAATGTGGGGAAGCAATACAAAAGGCATACAGAATGCTAGGGTATATCGTCAAAAGTGTAGAATTTAAGTAATGTTAAGACTGTACAATGCGCTAGACCTCATCTGGAATACTGTGTACAGTTCTGGGCACCACACTTCAAGAAGGATATTGCTGCTTTAGAGACAGTTCAGAGGAGAGCAACCAGACTTATTCCAGGTCTGAAGGGAAAGTCCTACTCGGAGAGACTGAGGGAACTGAACCTTTTCACCCTGGAACAGAGGAGATTACGTGGGGACTTGATCCAAGTCTTCAAAATCATGAAAGGTTCCTCAAACCAGAGGAGCTTTTCCAGATCAGCAGGGACACACGCACCAGGGGACAACAAATGGAAATTGGGCTTCAAGGCATTCAAGATGGAAAGTGGTAGAAGCTGAAAGTTTGGGAACATTTAAAAATAGACTGGATAGGATCCATGGATCACTTAGATATTAATGGACACCAAACGAGCATGATGGGTCGAATGGCCTCCTCTCGTTTGTAAACTTTCTTATGTTCTTATGTTCTTATGAATGTTCCCTAAGCATGTTTCAAATGTTCCCTAATTTATGTTACAAATGTGCCTTAGCACCTCTCTCTCTCTCTCTCTCTCTCTCTCTCTCTCTCTGTCTCAATTCAGTGCATTTGTATTGTCAAAGCAATTGGACATGCATACATACATACATACATACATACATATATATGGAAAATAAACAATATGTGTACATCTCTGCATTAATGGTGCCCTAACAGATGTGCAAGTTACATGACAGACAGACAGACAGACACTCACACACACTTTCACACACACACACACACACACACACACTTTCACAGACAGACAGACAGACAGACACACACACACACACACACACACACACTTGTATACCTGACACGTATAGAAGACTGGATAGGGAGATATAAATAGCAATGGGGAGACTCTTGTACTTGGTGTGGCTCTATCCATATAGTGGGGCCAGCAGCCACTTAGCAGGTGTAGCAATAGAAGCTCAGCCTGGGGAGACTGGATTTAGCATTTCCTCTCCATTTTGATAAGTATCCTTAATCATTTCTGCAAAATACTTCTATGATACCTATGTATGTTTTTTACTTGTACTATATTATACTATCAAGTATCAGTGTACACATACAATGTGACCTGTTACATTAATACAGAGGCCACGGAAGGCCAGATCAGTAACAGCCACTGTCCCCTGATATTACACTTTTTTACAATCACTTTGGCACTCATTTCAGAACCTTGATGTCATTTTTCAAAACTCTAGACACTAAACTCACACCCGATGATCAAAATGCACATTTTTCAATTGCTTGGATACAATACACATCAACCTCAGATCATTTGTTCATTGAACTAAAATGATACAACTTAACGTCAAAGTATTACCATTTCAAAATGCAATTCACACATTACATCTGAGATCACTGTCTATTCATTTCATTACAAAGATCTAACTATCAATTGATACAGCTGCTCAAAATGATAAGTGACTGTTGCATTACTCTTAATTCATAGTTTTATGGAAACTGACGAACAGTATTCCATGTTTCGATCATGAAAGTTTCAGGATAATGAGATCCATTGACACCAATAACCGAGGAGCATGAACCAGTTGAACTACATTATCTATGGATGTAATATTTCATCATCATTCATCATCATGTAGCACTTTTCCACACCATGTTTTCAGTGTGGAAGGAAAGTTAGAAATTCTTTCTCTAATACCTGTTTTTCTCTCTTGTATACTTAAGAAAGATAAGGTCAAGCCAGAAGGTAGTTTGATTTCTGCTTGTTATTTACGATGAGAATCTTGGAGACAATGTCAAACAGTATGATTGAAGTGTCTGCTCCCTAATCCATGTGTTGATCTATGAACTCTGTCCTATAATGATATAAATTCTGCTTAGCTAACTTTTAAGATAACATAGTAATGACTTTCTGATTATAACCAGCTCTTTGATTTTTGTGTATAAAAGCTCTGACTGTTAAAATGAAGGCAGAGCGACTTTGGGATCTTCTTGAGTCACTGTTCCTCTCCACGCTGCGTGTATTAAAGGCATTGCAACTAACGCTCCAACCTGGTTGAAGATGATTGTTCTTCCACATCAGATTTGACATTACTGTATGTATGCAGGCCCTTGTAATTGCTATTCCAATACTGCCAACTGGTTATTGATGATTGATTTCACATTGTGGTACGAGTATCGAGTGAAATGAGTGCTATCCACCCGAGCAACACAGTGATAACATGGAGCCGGCAGGTCATCCAGGTCACAATAGAGGTCAAGCAGTGGGAGGAGGAAGACGTGGTGGTCAAAGGAATGGAAGGGGACATGCACCCCTTCTGAGAGGTGGTCGTGGGCCTCGTCATAGAGGAGGGCTTAGGCCTCACCAGAGAGGCAGCCATGGGCCTCATTTGAGAGGTGTTGGGGGAACGTGGTAGAGGACAAGGCCACGGACCAGACAGCGGCAGCAACAGCAAATAGTGTCCAGTGAAATCCGAGAAATAGTTGTAGAACATGTTGTAAATCATGGCATGACCATGACTGAGGCAGCTACAATGATTCAATCAAACCTCAGAATCAACTCAGGATCAACTGTGGCCTCAATCATCAGAAATGTCCGTACTGAGAAGCGGCAAGTCTTCAGCATGCACTAAACATTAGGCTACTCTCAATTGTCAAATGACTGTATACTGCATACCAATGTGTAGCACAGAGTATAGTGTGCCTTTTGAAAGAAATGCAGACAGAGTGAAGCAGCTGATGACTGAGTATGTTCAGGTATGTTCAGTTTCAAGATGCCTCTTGTGAAAAATGGTTGTGAGAACCTGAACCTGAACACAGGGCTGATGGAAATTTAGAAGTACAGTAATCAATCCTTTGTTTTGCTTTTTACACTAAGCCAGGTGAGGAACACTGCAATTGACATTTTACTGTAGTTTTGTTCGTTTTTGTAGCTAATTATTTTTGCATGGATTCAAAGAAACCTATGGTGTGATTTGATTGTATTGCATCAATACATTTCAGATTTTGTTCAATGATTCCACTGTGTCTGTAGTATTCTCTCTACTAGTCCTTTTACAGTGATGTATTTATGTGTAGTACCATAATGAAACATGTATCACATATTTTGTACTACAATATTTAATGATTGTACGAACAACTACACAGTGAAACTATCGGTATCTTCTGTGTTACTATGTTACTATGGTATTTCATGATAAATGAGTTATTTGAACCAACAAGTCTGCAAGTGCTAGGTTTCTATAAAGATATGAATGCACAATGCAATGTTTTGAACATTGGACAGCCTGTGTTACAAGTGATGACCGTTTTGAGTTTTGTGTCTAGAGTTTTGAAAAATGACATCAAGGTTCTGAAATTAGTGACAAAGTGATTGTAAAAAACTGTATATTCATCCTATTTAATGTGCTCTTTTAAAATGTACTTTTCTTTTTTATGTTGCCATTTCTGTTCTACCAATGTTTCAGTTGTTAGCCAAAGATTGACAGAGTACATCTCATACACACAGGCCAGACAGCAAAGATTTCTTTTTGAAATTCAATTACAAATGCTGCATGAACTCATCAATACGATTAGAGCTCCTGAAAGCAATATAACTAACTCACTCTACAGCATCTCATTAGCAGTGAAAAGAAACCAAGAAAGTTGGGACAGTCGACTGTTTACCACTATGTAACATCACCTTTTCTTTTAATAACACTTATTAAGCACTTGGGCACTGAAGACACCACTTGGTTAAGTTTAGCAAGCGGGATTTTCCCCCATTCATCCATTATGCATTTCCTCAGCTGCGCAACTGCACAGGGCCTTCGTTGTCTTAATTTGCACTTCATAGTGCGCCACACATTCTCAATTCGGCGACAGGTCAGGACTGCAGGCAGGCCATGCTAGCACCCGCACTCTCTGCCTATGCAACCATGCGCTTGAAATCTGGGCAGAATGTGGTTTGGCGTTATCCTGCTGAAAAATGCAGGTACGTCCCTGGAAAAGATGATGTCTGGATGGCAGCATATGTTGCTCCAAAATGTGTACATCTCTTTCTGCAAAAATGGTGCCCTCACAGATGTGCGAGTTACATGACAGACACTCATACACACTGTCACACCCATACACACACAAACACACACTTTCACAGACAGACACACGCACACACACACTTTCACACACAATCACTTTCACAGACAGACACACACACACACTTTCACACAGAGACAGACACACACACACTTACATACATACATACATGCATACATACATACAGTGAGGGAAAAAAGTATTTGATCCCCTGCTGATTTTGTACGTTTGCCCACTGACAAAGAAATGATCAGTCTATAATTTTAATGGTAGGTGTATTTTAGCAGTGAGAGACAGAATAACAACAAGAAAATCCAGAAAAACGCATTTCAAAAAAGTTATAAATTGATTTGCATGTTAATGAGGGAAATAAGTATTTGATCCCCTATCAATCAGCAAGATTTCTGGCTCCCAGGTGTCTTTCATACAGGTAACGAGCTGAGATTAGGAGCACTCTCTTAAAGGGAGTGCTCCTAATCTCAGCTCGTTACCTGTATAAAAGACACTTGTCCACAGAAGCAATCAATCAATCAGATTCCAAACTCTCCACCATGGCCAAAGAGCTGTCCAAGGATGTCAGGGACAAGATTGTAGACCTACACAAGACTGGAATGGGCTACAAGACCATCACCAAGCAGCTTGGTGAGAAGGTGACAACAGTTGGTGCGATTATTCGCAAATGGAAGAAACACAAAATAACTGTCAGTCTCCCTCAGTCTGGGGCTCCATGCAAGATCTCACCTCGTGGAGTTTCAATGATCATGAGAACGGTGAGGAATCAGCCCAGAACTACATGGGAGGATCTTGTTAATGATCTCAAGGTAGCTGGGACCATAGTCACCAAGAAAACAATTGGTAACACACTATGCCGTGAAGGACTGAAATCCTGCAGCGCCCGCAAGGTCCCCCTGCTCAAGAAAGCACATGTACAGACCCGTCTGAAGTTTGCCAATGAACATCTGAATGATTCAGAGGAGAACTGGGTGAAAGTGGTCTCAGATGAGACCAAAATCAAGCTCTTTGCCATCAACTCAACTCGCCGTGTTTGGAGGAGGAGGAATGACCCCAAGAACACCATTCCCACCATCAAACATGGAGGTGGAAACATTATGCTTTGGGGCTGTTTTTCTGCTAAGGGGACAGGACAACTGCACCGCATCAAAGGGACGATGGACGGGGCCATGTACCGTCAAATCATGGGTGAGAACCCTAAGCCAGGGCATTGAAAATGGGTCAAATACTTATTTCCCTCATTAACATGCAAATCAATTTTATAACTTTTTTGAAATGCATTTTTCTGGATTTTCTTGTTGTTATTCTGTCTCTCACTGCTAAAATACACCTACCATTAAAATTATAGACTGATCATTTCTTTGTCAGTGGGCAAACGTACAAAATCAGCAGGGGATCAATTACTTTTTTCCCCCACTGTACATACATATATATGGAAAAGAAACATTACAAGTATAAATCACAATAAGATGTAATAAAGTACAGATAAACAAAGTGTAATAAAATGTGATCTGTTTGAAAATGCAGGGACGTCACTGGAAAAGATGATGTCTGGATGGCAGCATATGTTGCTCCAAAATGTGTACATCTCTTCTGCAAAAATGGTGCCCTCACAGATGTGCGAGTTACATGACAGACAGACAGACAGACACTCACACACACTGTCACACCCACACACACACTTTCACAGAGAGACATATACACACACACACACACACACACACACACTATCACACAGAGACAGGCACACACACGTACAGACACACACACTAACTTTCACACAGAGACAGACACACACACACACACACACACACACACACACACATACATACATACATATGGAAAAGAAACAATACTTTTATAAATCACAATAAGATGTAATAAAGTACAGAAAAACTAAATGTAAGAAAATGTGATCTTTAATACACACAAATATGTATGGCTGGTCGGATGCGTCTTGGACTCGGGTTCCTCTTCATTACGTATAACGCTTTTGCCTTTTGCTAAAGCTTTCCGTGGAGGGGATCGTGGGTGAGTTTGTACCATTCTTGGGGGGCTCTGCCTTGTTGGGGCGGAGCTGTGATCCAGGTGAACAGCAGATCGGGCATAGGTGGGCATGTGGGCAGAGGAGTAGGAAGGCCGGTCAAGCAAATAAGCTTGCTAAGGTACGCAGCAGCAGCAAGCAGCCCCCCCATCCAGCCAGCCAGCCAGTCTGGCTGGCAGTGACTGAGTGGTTGACAGACGGCAAGCAACGGAATGTACGTGCTCTGTGATGTCATAGCAGTCAGCTGAGAGAGGCTCGTGATGTCATCGCTGAGCTGGCTGGCTGGCTGGCTGGCTCTGTGTGTGTGTGTGTCTGTGTCTGTCTGTTTTTCTGTTTGTCAGTCTGTCTGTCTGTCTCTCTCTCTCTCTCAATTCAATTCATTTGTATTGTCAAAGCAATTGGACATACATACATACATACATACATATATGTAGCGTAAGGTACACTTATACATTTCAATTAAAGAAGTGAATTCATAGTATCACCTTATCACGAATCCTGGAGTCTTGTAGAACTCAATTTCTGTAATAATTGGACGCAGACACCAATTCCAAAGATATAAATTGTCAAATTTATTTAAAAACAAAGACTAAATGTAGCACTACACTAATTATACAAAAGGGAAAAACTAATTAAAATTCAACTCTAGATCAACAAATCAAAGACAAATCACTTCCGTGACCAAATCAAAGACCATGGGATCCCATAGGATAACACACAAATCGTTAAACAAAAAAGGTTATAAACACATTGACTACAATACCGGTTAGTAATTCTAGGAATCACTAAGAAACAGTTGAAAGTGCTAAATTGCAGTTTCAGAAGATGAAAAAAAACTGTAACTGATGGGATATGTAGTACTTTATACTCGAGTGGTCTATGCGATTACACCCTGTTGGTGTTATTAAGAACGCCAAGTACCAGAATGCAGAGCGGGACTGTTTTTTGTGCCGTGACTTGTCGGGGGAAAAAGGCGCAGAAAAAACGGACGAGAAGGTGAAGGTAGTATGGCGGTGATGCACGCGTTGGTGAAGTGGGAAAGCGGGGTCGACAAAGACTCTTACAGCGTGATTCCCACTGCTTGCTTTCGCAATTTTGATTTATTCAGCATTGCTGATGATGACGAAGAGACGACTCGAAACTTCAGAGCAGAGTGGAGAGACACGAACAAACCTCCAAAAGGTGGATGGCCTGTCCATGAAGCGCAGATCATTATGACTGGTAACAATGTTTATTTAAAAAAAAAACATTAAAGTCTTTACATGCTATTTGATATATACAATCACAGTATATTTGAAATGAATGTTTAAGTTATTAATGTGTTGTACTTCTAACATACTCTCATAACATGGTAGGTGGTGGTGAGGGTGATAAAAACTCGTCATATTTGACTGGCATTTGTAAGAACGATTTATTGTGTGTTGTGCTTTACAATAAAATCCCCCAAATCACAAAATAAATTAAACCAGATATAATTTAACTTCAGTTTTGATTCAGTGTTGGCTGTTCATCTTAATTTGTATGGTCAAAGCACAGTATTTTTATGACAAATAAATATAATCCCCAAATATCTGTGGACATAATGCAGGGTTTTATTTATTTTATTTTTATTTTAGGAAAAGAAGGCGAACTAAGAAGAAAACTTAATGACCTAACAAAAATGCCCTCTCCTAAAATGAAGAGAGTACCTAAACCAAACAAAAAACTTCAAATTTCAGATGATAGTGACCTTGATGAACCACAGTTACCGGTGAGATAATTACTGCAAATATTAAATAAATGTATTGCAGGATTGTTTTTTTTTTAATCATTTTCATATATATATATATATATATATATATATATATTCATTTTAAACTCTTTTCCTCTCTGAATACAGCACAAAATAAGAAAGAAAACCGATGGAGCATCAAGAATTAGATCCCGTCATATTCTACAGACATTTAAAGAGTCCAGTGAAGTTGTGCTACAGCAAAACGTTAAGCAGCTCGAAAAGGAAAACACAAGACTTAAAAATGAAAACCAATGTCTTCGAAACCGTATGGTTGATGGTAAGTTTTTTTATTTATAGCAAATAATTCCTTACCTTGATAAATGTTATTCTTCAGTAATTTAGATTCCAGAGTAATGTATTATAGTTGATCATACTGAAGTAATCTAGAACCACAATACAGACTCTTAATGTGCACTGTCTAATA
Source organism: Amia ocellicauda (assembly GCF_036373705.1). Lineage (NCBI taxonomy): Eukaryota > Metazoa > Chordata > Actinopteri > Amiiformes > Amiidae > Amia > Amia ocellicauda. The sequence continues at coordinate 4,077 of NW_027102730.1, read as the reverse complement.
GTTTAATAATACTGATTATTAAATAAAGTTTTTCAACATAACTTCATAATCCTACATTAATGACTATATGCATTACATTAGACCTGGTAATTCTTGTATTTTATCTCTTCTATTTTTTTCGTAGCTAATGTTAATGACCCACAAAAAGGTCAGTTTGCCAATAACATAGAGCAAGTCTCTCAAGTATAATTGCAGGCATTGATGGTTTTGTTTTCACTTTGTATTAAATATATTACTAGAAATGATTATCATTTAATACTAAGGTTTTTTTCTCCAGAGATTCCAGACCTTTTGGACAATCTGAAAAAAATTGTAACAAAAGCCACATTTATCAGCAATGAAGACAAAAGTGTGTCACCATCAAGTGGTTCTGACAGCCCCACAGCAAATTGTTCTGAATCTGACAAAGAATCACCAAAACAGGTATAACACTCTTGGTCTACAATATTACAAAGACAAGGTAAAAATATATATATTGAAAACAAATATTGGTTGTAAACAATCTAATGATGCTACATTATCAGTTATATTCATAGTTATAGTTGATAATAAGAATGTAATTGAATTATGGGTGTCACAGATTCACTGACTTTATTATGTCTGTAAATTAATAAACTTAGAATTGAGACATACTGTGGTCTTTAATAACACATTTCTGTAACAAAATCACAGCCTTACTGATAATGTATTCCACTTAACATAATATAAGAATAGTTTGGGGATAAACTTGTTTTTTATTTACCATTGTCTTTTAGGTGGAAATATTCCCAGGCACTGGAGTTTACATTGACAAACTGTCCTGGATCCTTGCAGAGAGGTGCAGCACGAATACGTCATATGCAAGAACCCTGACGGTTGCTGTCTTTGACTTTCCAACATTATTAAAGAGCAATCTTCGTGGTGGTGGCAGCAAGAGAGATCCAACTTCGGAGAAAAAGACACCTCTGGATCGCTTAAAGGTGGAAGCCATATATGGTATGTAAATGCTGTTGTACAAAATTTCTAACTCTCCTTTTTAACTGTATAGAACACAAAGGGTTAGCATTTGAAATGTTCCTTTGGCCTTTGTTTTAGTTTCAGAGACTAGAGTTAATTTATTAATAAATAATAATACCTTACATGTAGCAGCTGGAAAGATCCCAAAGTGCTCTACAGACTCACTTCACCCACCACCCTCTGGGGTGCAGCCATTTTGTACCAGCAGATTACTACACAGCAGTAAAGGTGGAGTCATAACAAATTTGTTAGACCTGATTGAGGGAAGCCTGACTTAGAATTCAGCCACGTCACTCTTTCAACAACACCTTGTAAATCACCTTGGATTAATGCTTCAGACATATTAATACATAATAATAATGAATAGTGCCATGGGATCCTTGACAATATAAACTTTCATGTCTCATTTAAATTTGACTTTTGAGCAAATACTTCACATTTCAGTCCAGTTGTGCCACATCAATGTAATGCTTAAGCAAGGTATTAATGGAGAAAAGACTGCCTTTGCATAGCTGCTTCGCCAAGTACAGATTTTACTATGAACTAGTGTAAGACAAGTTTAAGAGCATACACCAAAACGTTTAAATACACCCACACACAAAAATGTTGATTTACTGTGGCAATATGTAACTAATGAACCCTTCTCAAAGATATGTGGTATGTTTATTAAAAGATTTTTATATATCTATGTGCAAGTCATTAAATCTATGTGATACATGTTTTTTAGGGGCTACCTTGAAAAAATTGCCCAGTACCCCAAAGAGTGTAATTGGTGGTGCAATTAACAGCAAGATAAATGAACTACGACACAGAATGAAACCAGAGTGAAGATTTGAAGAACCAGATCTGTATTTTTTGTTTTGTTTTCAACAGGGTTGGGGTCAATTCCAATTCAATTTTTAATTCCCTTTTCAATTCAATTCCAATAAAGAATATTCTGTGAATGCAAAAAGTAATTGCAATTTTGAATTGATTTGTAGGAGGAATTGGAATTGAAAAACAGGAATTGACCCCAACCATGGTTTTCAGTGAGTGTTGTACAAATTGATAGGTCAGGGTTTCTGTAAAAACTTAATAGAGGCCAGCAGGCGTGCACGATCTGGGAAAAACTGCTCCACTACAACAGACCTCTTTCCCTTCGTTTTCTCTAAAAACCTCCTGATATCCTTCACTGCAGCTCTGACTCACCGAGGACGAGGAGGCGAGAGAGGAATCCGTGAAGCCGCCCTCACTGTCACTCCGAGCCCGAGGCGTCCCCGGTGGCTGCCGCGATGCTCCAGCGTGTAGCCGGACCTTTCCCCACCAAGCCGCTCGCTACCCCAGCTTCACTACTGTGCCACCACTTCTTTTACTGCCACTATTTACCAACACCGTCCGTGCTCCCTCCCAGCACCTTCTTAGTGCGTTTTTTCCACCCGGCGCCTCGGCTTGTACCGCCGAGCCTGGCCCTGCCTCCTCCTCGGCTACACCCTGTGTGTCTGTCCGCCCATCTGCTGGCTGCTGAGGTTGTTCCTCGTCACTAACCAGCGCCCCGTGCACCGCCTCAACACCATCTCCCCCCGGCGTCTCGGTCGTCACTATCCCCCGCTGCCTCGACCCCGTCCCCCAGCTGTGCGTCATCGCCTCCGGGCAGCTCTTCCCCCGTCACGGCATCAGTGGTACCATCGGTCCGACCGGCGACTGTCTCCTCCGCCGGGGCTCGATCTCTGTCTGCCCGCTGCATCTGTGGCTGCGGGCCGGTGTCTCTATTCCTCCCCGCATCGCCCCGCTCCTCCTCCCGCTCCCTGTCCTGCTCGGGACAGTTCCTCACGACATGCCCCTCGCTCCCACACCTGAAACACTTCTACTCCATGCTTGGGAACGCCCACATCCAGTGACGTCAAAACCGGTGGAAAAGCGGGCCGGTTCAAAAAAGATCAGCTGGATCCCAGGCCGAGCAGCAGCTCCGGCTCCAGCACCGGCACCATGTCGCTGGAAAAGCGCTAAGTGAGCTCACAGTGAGCTCAGTGTAATGTCTGCTCTGGTGAGCTCACAGTGTGACCTAGTCGTGAGTTCACGTCTTCACTGGGTAGTCCATGACAACTTAATTGACTCAATTCTTGGGCTTAATTGGTCAAAATGACCATTGGTTGAAGGTACTCAGGGACTGATGTGTAGAGAGACTTATTAAACCTGCAGGATTGTGGTTTTCCCAGAACAGAATTAACCAGTGTAGCGTTATGTTGGGTGTATTCTGATAAGAGCATTTTAGCTCTGAGCTGAAGCACTGATCTAAAGAAGACCTCTCCCCCCCAAATTTATCAGATTTCCTTAACTCATCAGCATGTGAACTGGTTTACATCAAAGTGACAGTCTTGGGAGGATGGCACCGAGAATAGGCCAAATAGTTTGGAATCCTGCTATGAGATAGGAGAAAGGGGCCTGTAGGTAATAAAAACTCTTTGAAGTGGACGAGAGCCGAAATCCCGACATAGAGCTACGAACCCGGGCCAACCGGCATTTCCAAAAGATGGCATGGATTGACATCAGTCATAAATCAAGCCCCCCTCCAATAGGACACTGGGGGCTGAAACCGAAATCCAATCTAAAAAAATCAAGAACCAATCACCTATTGATCTGACAGACTATAAAGAACAGCGCACGGTCTCTCTCTCTTACTCTCTCTCTCACCTGAACCAGAAACTCGCAACCTGTAGCTCTGTTGCCAGAACCGGAACCAGAAACCAACCAAGTCTTTGCCGGCAACAGAAGAATTAAACTGGGAGAAGGAGATTGAGCCGTACGAAGAATTCTTTTAAAGGACTTTATTAAATAAATAACTTTACAGACCCACCTGATCAGTGGAGTTTTACAGCTGGACAATTGACTAAGTCGACTGAATACGAAAGTGTCAGTCATTTAAATAGCTATTTGAGTCTTAAGAAACTTGACCCTTGGAACGAACAGGGCCCTGCTTTCCTCAAAGACTTTGTCTTCAAGTAACTACGGTGGAACCCTGCTTACAAAGAAGATTTTGTGCACAACCTTGGAGCCTTCAAACCAATGGAAAATCTGTTTGGAAAAGACTCTACATTCGCGAAA